>NC_080717.1:24491875-24654375 GCF_019097595.1 Hemibagrus wyckioides
AAGAAAGAAAGAAAGAAAGAAAGAAAGAAAGAAAGAAAGAAAGAAAGAAAAATTAGGGCTGAAAAGATTGGAGCTGGTGGATTCATAGACAGACAGACAGACAGACAGACAGACAGACAGACAGACAGACAGACAGACAGATAGATAGATAGATAGATAGATAGATAGACAGTCAGATAGATTGATAGAAAGATAGACAGATAAATAGACAGACAGACAGACAGACAGACAGACAGACAGACAGACAGACAGACAGACAGATAGATAGATAGATAGATAGATAGATAGATAGATAGATAGATAGATAGATAGATAGATAGATAGATCAAAGAAACATAGAACAAAGAAAAGAAAGAAGGAAGTGATAAAATGAATGTTTATTCCTAGTTCACATTTTAGTTACTTAATAAAAATATAAAGTTTTACAGTTAAATCTGTTTTATATCAAAGAACATTAATAAATGAAAAATCCAGCATTTAAATAGATGAGGTTTATTTTAAATGTATTTATTATCGTCTGTATTCATTAAACCTGGACTCTTTGGAAGACGGGGTCAAAGTGGGCGGGGTTTTCTCTTTCTCATGGAGTAAAGCTGATTGTGGTTAGAAAACTGGGTGTGCTTTCACAGTAGCCATGTGTTTTGTTTTGTTTTGTTTTGTTTTGTTTTTTTACACCAGTTTGTTAGCTTTTTAGCTACGTTAGCCTCCCAGCTCCATGGAGAATAAAGAGCAGTTCACTTCTGTACACTTTTTCAGCCAACTTATTTCACCAAGATGCCCTGGTATGTCTGACATTTAGCTTTTTTTTTACCGAAATTGCTGCTTTAGCATTGGCTTAGCACAGAGCTTAACTATTTCATTAGCAAACATGAATAAAACATCTGATTAGCCTTGTGGAAGGTCAACTAGAGGACAGGAGGATTGGAGACTTGCCTGAGTCTAGCATCGACCTGTGTGTTAGCCATGCATTAAACATGTGCTTGCACTTCAGCCACGGATGGAAAAGATTTCCAATATGAAAGTATTGAGAATAAAACCAAAAAAATAATAACCTTCTCACCCTAAACTTATTAGTCTCTCTGTCCAGATTCATTTTCATTAGTGTCCTTGCTGGTGTCTTTGCATAAATAATTAGCTGCTTGTGCGAGTGTGTACAGTTTACGGTACGTTCCCCCGAGGTCTCCAGACTCGCCTCGGAAATGTCAGCTATATGTATAGGATAATGAGCTGGTAAAGTCCCTGTACTTACTGAAATCCCTGCTCTGTGCTAACAGCCCTTCAATTAACACCTTGCACAGAGACAGAGAATAAACACTAAGCTATGATTAGTCAGTGTAGCTAACAGCAGTAGCCCTGGTGACCATCCATCACACAGATACAGATTTATCCATTATTTCTTTGACTTAATCCACACCACTATGTATGATGTACACTGTGTACTTTTCAGCTAAGTTTTGTCTAACATTTGTATTCTTATTCGTCAATTCGCTAACTAGCTCGAGGTGCACATTTAAGATTAGTTAGCAAGGCTAAGTACCATAATGTCTTACAGCCACCTATTCGAAGGCACATAGAAAAGATTATTACATATACTGCAGCTGTTTGAGGAAAGTGCAATTTAAAAGAAGTGTATCTGGGTTCTGAGGGTCTGATGTTCCTTTAGTGTGAAAGAAGAATTTGTGAAGGACTTCGGAAAAGAATGTCTATGGTCAGGGTTTCTTTGGAAAGTGTATTAAGGCTGGACAGGAATCTGACACCAGGAACTGGAAGACTCGGGAAACATGAAGCTCTAGGAAACAAAGAGAATGGAAACATAGAACCATGGAAACACCATGCCATGGAGTTATGGACCCCCTGAAACACTGTGGCCTGGGAACCAAAGGGAATATGAACATGGGACCTTGGAAATATAATGCCCTGGAAACACAAGACCTTGGACACATGGAGCTCTGGGAAACAAATCAAATGGGAAAATAAGACCCTGAAACATCATGCTGTGGGGACATAGAACCCCTGAAACATTGTGCCCTGGGAACACAATAGCCAGGAAACACTGAACCAAGTGAACAATGCAATAAAGGATAAAAATGTGAATCTCTGAAAATGGTGACCTGGCAAAACAGGTTCCTGGAAGCAAGGAACCCAGGAGAACTGTGTCCCGGGAAATTTAAACTGTACATGGAACATGGAACCATGGTCACAATGTGCCCAGGAAACATGGGATCCTGATAAACTGTAGTATAGGACCATAGATACATTATAGAATGGCCTAGAATAGGCTTATAAACATAGAATCCTGGAGAATGATGACCTGGAAACAAAACTGTTTCTGGGAAGACTTCCTGAGACTGGGAAGACAGAAACTAGGAGCAATTGGGTAAGAGCACAAAAGACAATATGGTGGAATATGGTACACTTGGAACAATGGAAACGTGGCTCCCTGTGAAAAGACAGAAGCCTGGTAACATATATGTCTTCAGTGAGCAAACATCGGGACCTGAGCAAATGGTATGATCCTGGTTATGGCAATGGGAAAATGACGCAGTGAACAATCCTGAGAATGTAGAGCCACTGGAATGTAAAGCAAACACATGGTCTTTTGACCACAAGATCTGGACTTAGCTATACAGGACCATGGACATATATGACTCTGGGAACATACAGAAGGTCACTTGGAGATATGGGACATTTGGAATTATATAGCTGTAGAATCACAGGGGCATGGAAATATACAACACTCGGAGTATAGAGCAACTGAAATGCAGAACACTGGGGAAATGGGATTATTTGGGAACACAGGACCAAGGATACATAGAGTCATGGGATCTTATGACTCAGGAAACATATTATTGGAATGATAAAGCTGTAGAGATACAGAAAAATGGAGATATGGAGATCTCTGGCTTTGTAGCTCCATAGGGTGTATAGAACCCTGGGCATAGTATATTCCTGTTGGATGTCTGACCATGGGAATATTTGGGTATTGTGGATTTACACAAACATGGAAAGATGGGAACATTTCCTAGGAAGTGTGAGAAAAACAATATAGGGCTGTGAGAACGTTGGGAGTCTTAGGCATTGGGAATGTTGAGAACAATTTGGGAAGAAAGAACTCTGGAAACATACAGAAAATATCTAGGAATGTTGTATATAGCTGTACAGACCCAGGGACAGGGAAATATCCATCCATCCATCTATCTATTTTCTACACTGCTTTTCCTACTGGGAACCTGAAGTCTATCTCATGAGACTCAGGGCCCAAGGCAGGGAACACCCTGGACAGGATGGCAGTCTATCACAGGGCACAATCACACACACTCACACACTGTGGATAATATAGACAAGTCTACCATGCATGTCTCTGACCTGGTGAAGGAAAGCAGAATACCTTGAGGAAACCCCTAAGGTATGGGGAGAACTCCACACACACATGGCAGAGGCAGGAATTAGACCCCCAACTCTGGAGAAGTTATGCAGATGTGCCCACCCCACCCCCCACCCCCCATACACACACACACATGGAAATATATATCCTGGAAATAAAGCAGCAGAGGAATGTACAGTAGCTCAATGGGAACAGAGGACAATGGGATTATACGGCTGTAATGATATATAGGACAATGGGAATACCCTGGGAACGCTGAGCCATGGGAACACTGAGTTGATGCTTCCAGAAAAATGTTAATGAGCCCACAGAGAACTGTGAGCACACAGAATAACACTGAGAACATAGGACCATCTCATTATGGACCACCTCCTCCTCCTCCTCAAAAAAAAAAAACAGACCAGGTGTAGATTTTTTACTGACTGAAACCAATATACGATTTTGTGTTTACGAGTGTGTGTGTGAAACCGTTAGCCTGGCTACTAAAGCTGCTTTAAATGGACATGTAGTTTCTTCTTTTCATTATTACTGTCTGTAGATGTTTATATTCATCTCCAGGTCAGAATTTAATGTTAAAAATGTTGTTTATTTGTTTGTTTGTATTTAAGGAAACCTAGCACAGATGTTTATTCATATTATTGTCATATTTCAATGTTTATTACTGTCAGATCTGAAATATTCATACATGCAATAACATAAACCACAGCAAGCTCATCTCCTCTGCAATGCAGGTTTCATTTATAAAACAATAACCTACACAGGGAATAGCAACCAAAGCAAGGGTCATGTGACACAGGCCAAAGGTCATGCCTTGTGTGGGCATGATACACGAAGCCAGATTACACACAAAAACTAAACATCAGTAGCAATCCCCATGCTAATGCTGATTATTACTACAACAGCGTTGGCTTGTGTAGAGTCATACAGTGTGTGTGTGTGTGTGTGTGCATGTGTGTGCATGCGTATGGACCTTGCTGAGATAATAAACCCCATGTGGAGAATGTCACGTCGCTCAGGATTGTTCTTCCACTCAGCTTTCCAGCATCGTTAGTCTGATCCCACATGAGAAGGCTCTGTTTAATCATGCCATAATTACACATTTAGCTCCCAGTAGTCATCGGAATCTAATTATCAATCAAACTGCATGTCACACACGTACACACACACACACACACACACACACAGACACACAAAATCAATCGACTAGAGGAATAAAAAAAAAAAGTGTTTACCACCGAACCCCACAATACACCAGTGTGAGATGTCACAAACTGCATTTCTGAGGAGAATAAATACTCAACAAACAGACGCTCAAGAAAACAAACGAGCAAAACACCGTGTCAAAGATGTCAATATTTTCAGAAAATAGATTTTCCCTCAACAAGGATGAATTACACACCGATTCTCCAAACAGGACGAGTTTACTTCTAGACTTCGAGATCTTGGACACGACTTTCTCCATTTCTGTTCATAACGACTTATCCTTCCAGGAACTCTTCTGACCATTAGCCACGCCCATTTTCCGACTTTACAGCATCTGCGTTTGCTGTTTGTTTCTAATCCCTTTGTCTCTTCCTCGATCTCATGATTATTGTGTTTCCGTCTTTTCTCAGTCAGACTGATTTCACACAGTGGTGATTTTGACTAACTGGTCTCATCTCACCTGCATGTTGGATTTTGCCTCGGCTCATTGGATTGTTTGCTTGTCTTTTTTTCGCCATTGAAAGCTGTTGGATATGAAATCCTGCGTAAATCACTGCTTCTTGGTTCTGATGAGGATACTAAAAGATTACGTCAACCTTCACAGATTTTAACATCGGACTGCGCTGCTCCGAGTGAGTGCATCACTCACAAATATGTCAAAAAAAGCAATCTTCTTTTCTTCTCTAATGAAAACGGCAGATGAGCCGATAGACGGATGAATCTGGAATGACTGACAGCTGTGTAGACTCTTGTGAAGACTGAGGTACTCGAACTTACTCAAAGGTGAGTGCAGGAGAGATGGAAAATATCAAGACATGCATATGTAAATGTCTGTTTCAGACCTGAAAACCTTCAGAAATTACGCTCTGGAGCTGCTCACTTTCACAACAGAGCACAGAACCACATCATCAGATAGAACCATGTTATCAGACAGAACCACGCCATTAGACGGAACCATGTCATCAGACAGAGCCACACCATCAGACAGAATCATGCCATCAGACAGAACCATGTCATCAGACAGAACCACGCCATCAGACAGAACCACGTCATCAGACAGAACCATGTCATCAGACAGAACCACGTCATCAGACAGAACCATGTCATCAGACAGAACCATATCATCAGACAGAACTATGCCATCAGACAGAACAATGTCATCAGACAGAACCATGCTGTCAGACAGAACCAGGCCATCTTATTCTCTCCCTAATTAAAATTCCAGAGGAGCCAATCAACCTATAAATCCAGAATGATTGACAGCATGAGGCATGGCACCATCCTCACTCTCTCTCTCTCTGTGTCTCTCTCTCTCCATCTCTCTCTCTCTCTGTAAATGGAGGTTTTTTTAAACTAATATGTATCATTTAACTAAGTGTCATTAAACTATATAAAAGTATAAAGTATATAAATGTATTTACATTTACATTTCTGGCATGTGGCAGACTCACTTATCCAGAGTGACGTACAAGAGTGCTTTGAAGTCTCTATCAATGAAAACATTAACACTGTAGCTAGTTTAAATGCTTCAGGAAGAGGAAGGTCTTCATCCGGCGTTTGAAGACAGTCAGTGACTCAGCTGTTCGGACATCTATGGGAAGTTTATTCCACCACCTCGGTGCCAGAACAGAGAAGAGTCTAGATGTATATCTACCTTTTACCCTGAGAGATGGTGGGACCAGTCCAGCAGTGCTAGTAGATCTGAGGAAACGAGATGCAGTGTGAGGAGTAATAAGAGCTTTGAGGTAAGAGGGTGCTGGGCCATTCTTGGCTTTGTAGGCAAGTATCAGTATTTTGAATCTAATGCAGCTGATGAAGCCAGTGGAGGAGCACAGCAGTGGGGTGGTGTGGGAGAACTAAGGAAGGTTGAAAACAAGTCACACAGCTGCATTTTGGATCATTTGCAGAGGCTGAATTGCATTCAGAGGTATATTTATTAGCAACAAAACTGAAATGTTTCCAGAAATAACCAGAAAACCTCACTTAACCTCACTTGCGTGGGGGGTGGGATGGGGAGGGGTATGACATTGTGTCAAATCTAACACTTTATGAATAATTTGAACAGCACCTAAAATTTGACAGTGATTTAAAACGCTTTGTTTGCTTTGCTCACTTGTGCTGGTCAGAAGCCACTCATGGTTTCAGGAGGGGTATTAAAAACACGATTTATAAAATAATAACACAGAAAATGTACCTTTATCTTTCATTCTGTTTCACACTGAACTCACACTCACCCAGTTCTACTGTCTTATAAGGCCACAACTTTGTTTTTATTTAACTAGTTACTTATAAATATACTAAAAGGCAAGAATTGACCTGGTAAAATACAAATGTGTTCTTGTCTGAATGTCAACTGAACTTCCCTGTATTATTCGCTTTGTGTCACGGAAAATGGAGAATGTTAAGAGTTTATTAACGTGAACCACAGTCTATCTGTGGATGTTCAACAGTCGATAAGAAATACGAGAGAGAGAGAGAGAGAGAGAGAGAGAGAGGGGGAGAGAAATGAAATAGGCCCACAATCGAGTGCCAAAACACTTTAAACTAAATGAAAATTAGGAAGATTTATTATATAAATGTATCTATTATGTTTTTACTTTTTTAATCTTTACTGTGGTTATTTGATCAGGTTAAAGCAATACACAAACAAAAATTACGGAACTGGATCTTATTCCACATTTTACTGGAATGTCACTGTTATTTATCATATAGATGGAATTTCAGCACCACGGACAGCAGCTACGATAGCAGCTACCAGAACAGAGCTGGAGTCAAGCGTCAGGCGTCAAGTGTCAGGCTCTCACAGCCGGGAATCAGGGACAATGTCAAGTGTTTAAAGGAAGAAAAAAAAAAAACATGGAACGCCAGCAGCAAAGCCAGGGAAAATGCTAGGTCTGCTGTGTTTGCATGAACCCTGCTCCTTTCGCTCTGAGATTCCCCACGGAGAGGCTACAGGAAGTCGCTCTGCCCCGCTGAAGCGGAACCTCTGGCACGGTCACACACCTGGAGCACCAAACAAATTCACCACGAAATTCACCACCTGCTGAAGTTCACCAGCGCTGTGCTCTCACTGAGTCACCTTTCTCTATTATTAGGCCACAGAATTCTGTCCTACTGCATTATTAGATGTCTGGGAGCACGATAACTCCATTCTATCTCTCTTAGTTGGGACATTTTATTCTGTCGCACTGCTGGGTTGAAATTCTATTCTGCAGAATTATTCAGCCACATGTTTCTATCTTTTTTGCCATATTAGGCCAGAAAATGCTATACTCCTCTCTTCAAAGGGCATAGAATTCTATTTTTCTGCCTTATTAGGTTATGTAATTCAGTTACACTGTCATGACAGATTATAGAATTCCTTTCATACTGGTGCATAGAATTCTATTCAGCTGCATTATTCGGTCCTGTCATTCTAACTTAAGAAGCCATGTAATCCTATTCTATTGTCTTATTCAGGCATAGACTGATTCTATTCGACTGCTGTATAGTGCCATGTATTTTACTAATTCTATTATGTCGCTATTATGGGGTAAAGAATTCTATCCAGGCGCTTTATCGGGCTACGTAATTCTATTTTGTTTCCACCTTAAGTTATACAATTCTGTTTTGCACTTTTAATCTTTTAGGGTATAGAATTCTATTCGGCTGCCTTAGCAGGTCACGCAATTCTATTTTGTTCCCTTATTAAGTTATACAATTCTATTTTGGATTCTATACCTCTTATAGGGTATAGAATTCTATTCAGCCACCTCATTGGGTCATGCAACTCTAAACCATTAGAGCACAGAATTTTATTTCATTGTCTAATTACGATATGGAATTCTATTCGGCTGCCTTACAGGGTCATGTAATTCTATTATGTTGCCCTATTAGGTTGTGCAGTTCTATTTCACTCTTTTATTAGGATATTTGATTCTATTTGGCTACCACATGGATTCATGCAGTTCTATTATCACCTAATTCTATTCAGCTGCCTTACAGGGTCATGTCATTCTCGTCTGTTGCATTACTTAGTCATAGAATTTCATTTTTCATTTTCATCATGTTTGCGTAAGGGTTTGTGTTCTGTTGCTTTGTGAGATTTCATTCTACTCTTGTTAGCTTGTTCGCTCAGTGAATGTTTTTCTCCTGCTCTGGGAATGCACATGATCTCCTGTTCATCATGTCATTCAGGAGGTGACTTCCAATACTGAATTCTATGTTATTACCATATAAGGGCATAGGATTTCAGCTTGTTCAGGTGCACATGCACATCCGAGGGCTGCTGCTTGTTAGCATGTTGGCTAATTGTTTGAGAAGTGTGAGTGTGATTAAAGGAAAAGATGTTAGGGTTGTGAGTTAGGCACTGCAAGGTGTCCAGCTCCATGTGAATCAGTAAACAGCAGTGGTGTTAGCACTCATTAGCACGCAGGTGTTAGACATTAGCCAAATGGAGCTAAAGCTCGGGATCCAAACCACCAATTTACACAGCAAGAGAAAGTGTGCTTTTTTTCACACTGAGCTGGAAATGTAACAACACACACACACACACACACAAAGTTTTGCTTGTTTACTTCAAACTATAATGAGATATGTGGAGGAATAATGCTGCCAAAAACGGCTGAAATGACTAACACTGAGATTTTAGCTGATGATGGTGATGATGATGGTGGTGGTGGTGATGATGATGATGATGATGATGATGATGTGACTTAATTAGGATTCTGCAGTAATTACTCAGCTGGATGTATTCAGCAGCGTGTGTGCTGGAGGGATGTTGAAGTTTTCTCAGTGTGCAAGCGGGAGTGGGAAGTCATTTAAAAACCTATTTTATTTAAAAATAAAATGCAGAACAAAAAATATTTATGTTTTAGTTCAAAACTTAAACTCTGACTATCTGAAATGCCAAAATCGAAAGGATTACTACAAACAAAAAAATCATAAGCCATAAAAATTGTTTTGTATTATCATAAGATACAGCAAAAATAAATGGAAAATAAAGAAATGCACTTAGAGAAAAAAATTATTTCACAGAAAAATGAGAGTTTTTATATTGTTTTAGTTTCATTTTAATTCATTCTTTGATTGTATGACTGTTTAATAAAAGTGTTGCCAGATCCAGAGTGTCCCTGTAGAATTTATTTATTTATTTATTTATTTATTTATTTATTTATTCATTCATTCATTCATTCATTCATTCATTCATTCATTCATTTATGGGAACTGGGTATACCCTGTGTACAGAACCAAGCAAATAAAAACCAACAAATAATAAGATAAATAATAATTTTAAAAAATTGTCATAGAATTCTATTCTGCTGCTTAATTATTTTATTCGCTTATGAGTTCTATATTGCCAGATCCACCAATTTCCTGAAGAATATCTCTCTTAAATCTGCAAAGTAACTTGAGGGTTTTTTTGTGCTTTGTTGCATAAAACTACTTGAACAGTTGAAATCACAGGATTCTTTTTTTGAAACTCCTCCCAGACACAAAAGTAGGAATTTTCTCCGAGTTCTGTGCTCATGTTCCACACGTGAAGGAAGATGGATTTGTCTGAATGCGCATTTTAATGATGTCACACGAATCTTTCACAAATCTGCATGATGTTGAAAAAAAAAAAATACAGACGTTCCTCAGAATATCGCAGAGTTCGCTTGGATATACGTTTATGTCTATGATTGCAAAATCGTGGAATCCTGGAGGGACTGATGGAGATATTCTGATATGAAATAAAGCTCATGGATGTGACTGGGTTTTTTTTTTAGCACAAACTCTGCTGCATTTCGCCTCCTAACATTTCTCCTGAATTATTCAACTATTCTCCCTACGATCAACAGGAAGACACATGTTTACACACACACACACACACACACACACACACACACACAGCCTGTATAACAAGATATATGCTGTAATATTGATCTCAGCATGTTGATGAGAGTGTGGATGAGAAGGAGGGTGTGGATGCAGATAAGGCTGTGGATATGTATAAGGATGTGGATGATGTTCAGGATGTGGATGAAGATGAGTGGGGATGAGGATGTGGATGAGTATGAGGACATGGATGAGGTTGAGGATGAGGATATGGATGAAGATGAGGGTGTGGGAGAGGATGAAGATGTGGATGAGAATGTGGATGTGCACGAGGATATGAGTGGGGATGAGGATGTGGATGAGTATGAGAACATGGATGAGGTTGAGGATGACGAGGTAGATGAGGGTGTGGATGAAGATGAGAATGTGGATGAGTATGAGGACATGGATGAGGTTGAGGATGACGAGGTAGATGAGGGTGTGGATGAGAAGGTGAATGAGGATAGGGATGAGGTTGAGGAGGTGGATAAGGATGAGAATGTGGATAAGGTTGAGGATGAGGTTGAGGAGGTAGATGAGGGTGTGGATGGGAATGTGAATGAGGACAGGGATGAGGTTGTGGATGAGTATGAGGATGTGGATGGAGGAGAATGTGGATGAGGATGTGGATGAGGTTGAGGACGGGGAGGTAGATGAGGGTGTGGATGGGAATGTGAATGAGGACAGGGATGAGGTTGTGGATGAGTATGAGGATGTGGATGAGAATGTGGATGGAGGAGAATGTGGATGAGGATGTGGATGAGGTTGAGGATGAGGGGGTAGATGAGGGTGTGGATGGGAATGTGAATGAGGATAAGGATGAGGATGTGGATGAGGTTGAGTATCAGGATGTAGATGAGGGTGTGGATGAGGTTGAGGATGAGGGTGTGGACGAGGATGAGGATGAAGGTGTGAGTCACTGGGGGTCTCCAGTGTCAGAGGTGAAGCTTACATTTTCAGACACCATGCACAGAACATTACTTGTAACTCTAAACAGTTAAAAAGCACATTTCATCTATTAAATCATAAGAAATAGAAGCAAAACTGCTGTGTGCGTAAAGAGGAATAATAACATGCTCTAATAATGTCTTTAATCCTATAAAAACTATTCATTTTTCTTCAATTTAAGGCTCCTTTGTGGATACTAAGTGTGATAAAAGAGGATTTACTTCACGTAGAGAATTGTGAAGTTTAATTATGAGAGAAGCAGGGTGGTGAGAAAATGAGCTGCAGTGAAAAAAGGAGCTTTAACGTTTATTTGATCTGATGCTTATCACGGAACTTTAATGTTTCTTTTAAAAACCGCTAAACATTTTACTCTTTAACCTGAGGCTCGTTTTTTCCCCTTAAATCAAAGTCAAGCGTTTTAAAAAGTTCATGTACGCTGGCGTAATATGAAATGATGAAAGAAAAAAAAATAATCAGGAAGAAAAATACCTAAAGATCTGAAATGTTCTTTTTCTGTTCCTGTGTAGATACGAAGAAGCTTTTTAAAACCAGACAAAAATGCAGTTAAGACCAAGATTAAAATACTGCAGCCAATTATGTGAATTCGAATAATGCAAATAAATTAATATATATATATATATGTTGATCAATCTATAAATAAATAAATAAATAAATAAAAAATCTTGAAGGCAGAAAGTGGAAACTTTTCATTTCTTCACGTCTCAAAGTGTTTAAAGCGTCTGATCCTGCTGCTGCTGCTGCTGCTGAGAGACTCCTGGGCTCTGGGTATTTATTTAAAGCCCCAGGATTAGATAAAGGTCAACAGATCTGAACAATCCTGTCTGATATCTGCTGCCTTTGTGTCTCTGGCTGTAAACGAGCTCGTATCCGTATCCTCCCAGTGGAAACCTACGAGTGTGTTGTTCTTCACACAACATGCCGGAGATCAGATCACTGAGACCAGCACCGCTTCATCCTCGCTGCTTATCTAACCACTGCACACCAACAGATAGATAAATAAATGAATGAATAAATAAATAAATAAATAAAAACTTTTTTTTTGTGTATATTTAAATATACATTTAAATATTTATTATTATTAATAATAATAATAATAATAAAAATAATAAAAAAGAAAATAAAGAAGAATTACAGACATTTACAGACAATTACAGCAGTGAGAGAGTACACACACATCAGTGTGTGTTTGTGTGTGAGAGAGGACACATCAGTGTGTGTTTGTGTGTGAGAGAGGACACATCAGTGTGTGTGTGTGTGTGAGAGAGGACACATCAGTGTGTGTTTGTGTGTGAGAGAGGACACATCAGTGTGTGTGTGTGTGTGAGAGAGGACACATCAGTGTGTGTTTGTGTGTGAGAGAGGACACATCAGTGTGTGTTTGTGTGTGAGAGAGGACACATCAGTGTGTGTTTGTGTGTGAGAGAGGACACATCAGTGTGTGTTTGTGTGTGTGAGAGAGGACACATCAGTGTGTGTGTGTGTGTGTGAGAGAGGACACATCAGTGTGTGTTTGTGTGTGTGAGAGAGGACACATCAGTGTGTGTGTGTGTGTGAGAGAGGACACATCAGTGTGTGTTTGTGTGTGAGAGAGGACACATCAGTGTGTGTTTGTGTGTGGGAGAGGACACATCAGTGTGTGTTTGTGTGTGAGAGAGGACACATCAGTGTGTGTTTGTGTGTGAGAGAGGACACATCAGTGTGTGTTTGTGTGTGAGAGAGGACACATCAGTGTGTGTTTGTGTGTGAGAGAGGACACATCAGTGTGTGTTTGTGTGTGAGAGAGGACACATCAGTGTGTGTTTGTGTGTGAGAGAGGACACATCAGTGTGTGTTTGTGTGTGAGAGAGGACACATCAGTGTGTGTTTGTGTGTGAGAGAGGACACATCAGTGTGTGTGTGTGTGTGAGAGAGGACACATCAGTGTGTGTGTGTGTGTGTGTGTGTGTGAGAGAGGACACATCAGTGTGTGTTTGTGTGTGAGAGAGGACACATCAGTGTGTGTGTGTGTGTGTGAGAGAGGACACATCAGTGTGTGTGTGTGTGTGTGAGAGAGGACACATCAGTGTGTGTGTGTGTGTGTGTGAGAGAGAGGACACATCAGTGTGTGTGTGTGTGTGAGAGAGGACACATCAGTGTGTGTTTGTGTGTGTGAGAGAGGACACATCAGTGTGTTTGTGTGTGTGAGAGAGGACACATCAGTGTGTGTGTGTGTGTGTGTGTGTGTGAGAGAGGACACATCAGTGTGTGTGTGAGAGAGGACACATCAGTGTGTGTGTGTGTGTGTGAGAGAGGACACATCAGTGTGTGTGTGAGAGAGGACACATCAGTGTGTGTGTGTGTGTGTGAGAGAGGACACATCAGTGTGTGTGTGAGAGAGGACACATCAGTGTGTGTGTGAGAGAGGACACATCAGTGTGTGTGTGTGTGTGAGAGAGGACACATCAGTGTGTGTGTGTGTGTGTGTGTGTGTGAGAGAGAGGACACATCAGTGTGTGTGTGTGTGTGAGAGAGGACACATCAGTGTGTGTGTGTGTGTGTGAGAGAGGACACATCAGTGTGTGTGTGTGTGTGTGAGAGAGGACACATCAGTGTGTGTGTGAGAGAGGACACATCAGTGTGTGTGTGAGAGAGGACACATCAGTGTGTGTGTGTGTGTGTGAGAGAGGACACATCAGTGTGTGTTTGTGTGTGAGAGAGGACACATCAGTGTGTGTGTGTGTGTGTGAGAGAGGACACATCAGTGTGTGTGTGTGTGTGTGTGTGAGAGAGGACACATCAGTGTGTGTTTGTGTGTGAGAGAGGACACATCAGTGTGTGTGTGTGTGTGTGAGAGAGGACACATCAGTGTGTGTGTGAGAGAGGACACATCAGTGTGTGTGTGAGAGAGGACACATCAGTGTGTGTGTGTGTGTGTGAGAGAGAGGACACATCAGTGTGTGTGTGTGTGTGTGTGAGAGAGGACACATCAGTGTGTGTGTGAGAGAGGACACATCAGTGTGTGTGTGAGAGAGGACACATCAGTGTGTGTGTGTGTGTGTGAGAGAGAGGACACATCAGTGTGTGTGTGTGTGTGTGTGAGAGAGGACACATCAGTGTGTGTGTGTGTGTGTGTGATGAGTTTGTGTGAAATAAACAGCAGAAAATGAGGATTTGGTTCAACTCTGGAAATGAGAGCGCTTTGTGGCTCAATTTTCTCCTCTCTCCATTACTCGCGCTCATTTCTCGCCCATTTTCTCTCTCATTCTCAATCACACTGTGTGTGTGTGTGTGTGTGTGTGTGTGTGTGTTTCTGACTGAGAACACACTGTGCACATCTGCGCTACTGATTTAACAGTCTGGATTTTTTTTCTCCTTGTGTTTTTGCTTTCGTGTTAGAAATCAAACTGGAGAGTGCTCTGGGTTTCAGTCAGTGGATTTTCCTGACCTTGGCCTTCTGGACCAGCACCTGGGTTCTCTCAGTGTGTGTGTGTGTGTGTGTGTGTGTGTGTTCATTTTCCACTCTGTAAAGCCATAAAACATGAACAGCTATAGTCTTTTTCTTGCTTATTCTTTTTTGTTTTTAATTTTCATTTTAGTTTTATCTTTAAGTTGAGAAACAGCATTTAAAAAAAAGTATCAAAAACTCATTAAGCTCTAGAACCCTTAATGGTTCTTTTACTTAGAACTCAAAACACAAACAGTGGAAGGTTTCTTTAAAACAAATTGATTTCTATTTTCTTCAGTGACTTGATTTTGTTCAACTGAATGCAACTGATAAAAAGTTTCCCTTTTAGAAAAGGTTCCAAAGAGAACCTTTTTCTGAACACTAAGAACCCTTAACTTCCCAATTAACCCCATAATGAACCCTCGAAGAAAGCTCGAAGGACCAGAGCTGAATGAACGCCTGACAGAGATCATGTGGAGTCGGTAACATACACTTAATCTGCAAAATACACACACTCTTAGAACATCAGGGCTCTTCAAGGGTTCTTTAATGCTTTCATGGATAATAAGGGTTCTTGGCTTCCAAAATAAGTGGTTGGAACCGTTATAGATAAGAAAACACTTTGTTGTAGAGTTCTACACAGATGTTCCACTACACAGAAGGACAACTGGGGTTTGTCAGGATTCTGTAGTTAGTGGTTCTACGTCTCCTAAAGTAGCATTAGCATGGAACCCTTTCTGATGGAGAAGTCTCTCTCTCAGGCTTCTATATAAAACCTTGAAAAGTTTCTCCAGACAGGCAACTGAAGAACTTTTCCACATTTAACCTTTTGTGTATGTGCTTGTTGTTCTGTAGAACAAAGAACCCTTTCTGATATGAAAACACTCTGCTATATGCTATAGTGTACCACATAGAACCTTCAATCACCTCTAGAGAGATAACTGAAGAATCCATACTGCTCCAATGCATCAGACTTTAAAGTTCATTAGTCTCCTAAAATGGCTCTAGTCTGGACCCATTTCTACAGAGAAACACAGTCAAAGGGTTCTACATGGAAACTTAAAAAAAAGGAGAACCTCTGTAGGGTTCCAGAGGGAACAGTTCTGCAAGTGTGAACTGAAAAGTTGTGATGAAAATGTACACACTGATTCTAAAATAAAACACATATCAGAAATGCACACACACACACACACACACATTCCTCACATATCTGACAGGTTCTTGGATGTTCTCCAGGGAGGTTCTAACACATCTTCATGCTGATAATTGAGCCGGAGGTTGTGTCTCTCTGCCCTCCATTACTGTGTGTGAAGTTGTTTATTCGTCTCTCCGTTCACTTGACTGACAGCTGTGAAGGACTGAAAGGTCTCGAGACACTCAAACAGCCGCGAGGGGAAACAGAGACATTTTAAACACCGCCAGAACCCAAAGAATGTGAGGGCTAACAAGAACCCTGAACACTTCAGCAGACAGAAAACACTAACACAATATTAGTCACACTGCTCCAAGAGAATTCACTGACAAAATCTAGCCAGTGACAGAAAGCTAGCAAGTGACTGAACGCTAGCAAGTGACAAAATCTAGCAAGTGACAGAAATCTAGAAAATGACAGAAAGCTAGCAAATGACAAAAACTAGCAAATGACAGAAAGCTAGCAAGTGACAGAAAGCTAGCAAGTGACCGAACGCTAGCAAGTGACAAAATCTAGCAAGTGACAGAAAGCTAGAAAATGACAGAAAGCTAGCAAGTGACAGAAAGCTAGCAAGTGACAGAAAGCTAGCAAGTGACAAAAACTAGCAAGTGACAGAAAGCTTGCAAGTGACAGAAAGCTAGCAAGTAACAAAATCTAGCAAGTGACAGAAAGCTAGCAAGTGACAGAAAGCTTGCAAGTGACAGAAAGCTAGCAAGTAACAAAATCTAGCAAGTGACAGAAAGCTAGCAAGTGACAGAAAGCTAGCAAGTGACAGAAAGCTAGCAAGTGACAAAAACTAGCAAGTGACAGAAAGCTTGCAAGTGACAGAAAGCTAGCAAGTAACAAAATCTAGCAAGTGACAGAAAGCTAGCAAGTGACAGAAAGCTAGCAAGTGACAAAAACTAGCAAGTGACAGAAAGCTTGCAAGTGACAGAAAGCTAGCAAGTAACAAAATCTAGCAAGTGACAGAAAGCTAGCAAGTGACAGAAAGCTTGCAAGTGACAGAAAGCTAGCAAGTAACAAAATCTAGCAAGCGACAGAAAGCTAGCAAGTGACAAAAACTAGCAAGTGACAGAAAGCTTGCAAGTGACAGAAAGCTAGCAAGTAACAAAATCTAGCAAGTGACAGAAAGCTAGCAAGTGACAGAAAGCTTGCAAGTGACAGAAAGCTAGCAAGTAACAAAATCTAGCAAGCGACAGAAAGCTAGCAAGTGACAGAAAACTAGCAAGTAACAGAAAGCTAGCAAGTGACTAAATCTAGCAAGTGACAAAAACTAGCAAGTGACAGAAAGCTAGCAAGTGACAGAAAGCTAGCAAGTGACAAAATCTAGCAAGTGACAGAAAGCTTGCAAGTGACAGAAAGCTAGCAAGTGACAAAATCTAGCAAGTGACAGAAAGCTGGAAAATGACAGAAAGCTAGCAAGTAACAAAATCTAGCAAGTGACAGAAAGCTAGCAAGTAACAAAATCTAGCAAGTGACAGAAAGCTAGCAAGTAACAAAATCTAGCAAGTGACAGAAAGCTTGCAAGTGACAGAAAGCTAGAAAATGACAGAAAGCTAGCAAGTAACAAAATCTAGCAAGTGACAGAAAGCTAGCAAGTAACAAAATCTAGCAAGTGACAGAAAGCTAGCAAGTGACAGAAAGCTTGCAAGTGACAGAAAGCTAGAAAATGACAGAAAGCTAGCAAGTAACAAAATCTAGCAAGTGACAGAAAGCTAGCAAGTAACAAAATCTAGCAAGTGACAGAAAGCTAGCAAGTAACAAAATCTAGCAAGCGACAGAAAGCTAGCAAGTGACAGAAAACTAGCAAGTAACAGAAAGCTAGCAAGTGACTAAATCTAGCAAGTGACAAAAACTAGCAAGTGACAGAAAGCTAGCAAGTGACAGAAAGCTAGCAAGTGACAAAAACAAGCAAATGACAGAAAGCTAGCAAGTAACAAAATCTAGCAAGTGACAGAAAGCTAGCAAGTGACAAGAAACTAGCAAAGTCAGGAAACTAGCGTGTCAAATGCCAATTAACAAAACACTAACAAGCAACAAAACTAACAAATAATGGAATACTAGCAAATACACTAAACTAGCATGTAACAAAAAACGATCAAGCTAAAGCAGATTACTGAATAAAAGCAAACCTAGCATCAAAAGCTAACTTAATAAGAATAAAAATATATACAGGGAGTGAAAGCAAACCACAAACTAGCCTAGCAATCAAAAACTAATACATTCATAAAAAAGCTAACCTAGCAAACAAAAGCTAATCTAGCGAGTGAAAGCTAGCCTACTGTGCTAACTCGATCAATTTCTGCTGGCTACATTTAGAATAAATGAGCAGAAATGAGTCAAGAAGCAGGCTGTCAATCAAGACTGATTATTAAATCACAAAGCCACGCCCACGAGGACAGCTCTCACATAAATAAATACATTTATTTGATGCTTTTTCCTAATCATTAATGAGTTAATGGAGTGGAAGCTGTTGTTTTTAACGCACTCAGGCTAGCGCACTCAGCACGAGGTCGCGCTCTTCTCGGACACGACAGCGTTATTAATGTCTTTACTTTAAGGACGATGAAATAACGTATATTTCTCACCAACGTCTCCGTCCCCTCAGAGATGGTGATAAAGGACACGCTAACCCAGTGGAGGAGAGGAATCTGCTCCTCTGAGGAACATGTCCTGCTTCCTGCACTTAAAATACCACGCTGAGTCTATTCCCTCCACACACACACACACACACACACACACACACGAGGCTGAACTCTGCTGATCTTAGAGAACATACATGTGCTGATTCTGCTAAAGGCTGCAGGAGAAGATGAAAAGATTTCATTTGGTTCTTACAGACTTCTGATTGCAGACGTGTTTCATAACCACAATATTCATTTTAATAAATTCTGACAAGCAAAGGCCACACCTCCTTCACTATGATTGACAGCTACATTTAACATACCTCCCTGCACTAGGACTGTCAGTTGTAGAAGCCACACCTCCTTTACTGTAACTGACAGATTCACGAATCATGGCATTCTCACTAGTACTGACAGGTAAAGAGGCCACGCCTCCTTTATTAATAATGATGCCACGCCTGCTTGACTGGGACTGGAGTGCAGGTGTAGGGGCCACAACTGTTTTACTATCAGTTACATGTGCACAGGTCACGCTTTTACTGGGAAAGAAAAGTGCACAAGCCACACCTTCTCCACTGAGACTGACAGGTACACAAGCCACACCTTCTCCACTGAGACTGACAGGTGCACAAGCCACACCTTCTCCACTGAGACTGACAGGTGCACAAGCCACACCTTCTCCACTGTGACTGACAGGTGCACAAGCCACACCTTCTCCACTGAGACTGACAGGTGCACAAGCCACACCTTCTCCACTGAGACTGACAGGTGCACAAGCCACACCTTCTCCACTGAGACTGACAGGTGCACAAGCCACACCTTCTCCACTGAGACTGACAGGTGCACAAGCCACACCTTCTCGACTGTGACTGACAGGTGCACAAGCCACACCTTCTCCACTGAGACTGACAGGTGCACAAGCCACACCTTCCCCACTGAGACTGACAGGTGCACAAGCCACACCTTCCCCACTGAGACTGAAAGGTACACAAGCCACGCCTTCTCCACTGAGATTGACAGGCGCACAGGCCACGCCCCTGCTTCAATTAGAGAAGCTACAGCTTTTTCACTGAGGATAATAATGCCAAGTTCACACTTTTTCACAAATACTGGCAGGTGCAAAGGCCACGCCTCCTTCACCAGGTGTGTTTTACATTTTATTCACTCACACACTTCCTGATGAAATGAAAAGTTGTCTGAGGAGTTAATGCAGAATTATTGACACTTTTGATGAGCACACACACACACACACACACACTCCATTCAACTGCACAATGAGAAAGAGTGTTACAAAAGTAAAATCAATACTGACAAGTGGTGCGTGTGAAACACTCACACAAACGCACACACACACACACACACACACAGACAGAGACAGAGATACAGAAAGAGAGAGAGAGAGAGAGAGCGAGAGAGAAGGAGGAAAAGAAAGCCAGACGTCACTTACAGATCGATAAGCTGCAGATTCTGGAAAAGCTGCCAGGAAAGAGTAGTCAGAGGGTTCTTGGATAAATTTCTGCAGGAAAGAGAGAGAAAAAGAGAGAGGAAGTGATTTTAGCGAGAGTGTGTGTGCGACAGTGTGATGAAGAGAACACTGGGGACGTAAACAACACTGGGCTGCGAGGGGAAAACTGCTGCCTCGACAGCACAATAAACACACTTGGCTATTTTCAAAGCAACAAATTAAATGGAGGCTGCGAAGGTTTCGGGCTCCTAAAAGCAGGAAATTTAATCCAATAGAAGAGACGGAGATAAGACGCGTTTCCATCAGCGAGCTGCTACACTGCGCTGAAAAATGGCTCCTGATGCTCCCCGCGCTCACCGCCGCTCAGGCCTGGAGGAAAATACACCACGATACTGCTGTTTAAAATGGATTATTTAATGAAAAATCAAACGTACACAATATCCCTCTCAGCCCAAATGGAGTCAATTAACCAGGACATCATCCAGAGCCAGAAAAAAGAAATTCTCAGAACCAGAACCCAAATTCAGAAGAAAAAAATTAGACCAAGTAGCGAATATTTATTTATTTATTTATTTATTTATTTATATTATTTATATTATTTACTTAACCCTTCTGTTTGTTTATAATTGAATTTTTTTTTATTTTATGTTTTTTTTATGTTATTTTATTTAACCTCTGGATAAGGATAACTTTTTTTTTTATTTAAAATATTTATTCGTTTATTTTATAAAAAATAAAATTATATAATTTGAGTTACCTTTTTATTATTCTATTTTTTTTTACTTGGTTTTATTATAATATCACCACTGTTATCAGTTGCATTATTCACCTTTTTTACTATCTTATTTTATTTTGCATTATATAACTGCATTTAAAACTGAAGATTGCTGGTATTATTATTATTATTATTATTATTATTATTATTATGCACTTTTACATTTTAGATCTTATTAGATATGGACTTTATTTTGTTTTTAAACCAATCAGCAGGGACCATAATAATTTTTCTATGCTTTTGTAAAGCTGCTTTGAGACAATGTCCATTGTTAAAAGCTCTATACAAATAAATTAAATTAAAATTGAATGGACTAATAGATCATACACACTTTGTACAATTCTTTCTCAGTAACATGAAAGCTTTTTTTATTTGTTTCTCTTATTAACTTGCAGAGAGCGATATGTTCGAGGTCCTGTTAGCGTACACACGCCTTGGACCGGGAGTTTGTTTTTTTCTAAACTGTAGAGTTTACTGACTCGTTTCAGTGATTCGATCTTCACCACGCTCCTGCGCTGTGGCGTAAACTCACACGTGAATGCCCGAGAGTTCTTCTTTATTCCCAGCGCTAGCGGTTGTTGATTAGCTAAGATGGCATTAATAATGAAGCCGGTTCATTCGGCGAAGCACGAAATGTCTAATATTCAGAATTAATGTGTTTGCTGAAGGCTGCAGCCGTGTCCCGGGTGACATCTGGGTCAGGTTCATACGGTAGAGGAAAAGCAGCCACTGTTACTAATGCAGCTCGTGGTTGAGCGGACTCAGTTACCCACAATGCACTCCTGGGAAATCTGTGCAGTAAAGGAACTCATAATGGCAAAGTACAATAGCATAGGAAAAAAAAAAACTTTTGGAAATGTTGGGAAAGCACTTCAGGGGGTTTGGTGTGAAGTTTCGGAGCAGGAAAAAGATTTTCTGATTTATTGGTTTTGATCTGTTTACGCCACAAATAATGTTTTCTTCTTCATAAAAAGGTGTGTCTATAGTGTCAAGTGAAAGAATCATAACCTGTGTCTGTATCCGGCGTCAAAGCACAGGACAGAAACTTTAAAACAATCTGATATCAGAAAAGCGAGAAAACCAGTGAGTGTTGGGACAGAAAACACAAAAACACAGGAAGAAGTGCAGGCATCAGGAGAACAAACCAATGGCGGAAAAGGGGCGGAGTCAGGCTTGTTTATTAAAATAAACAAGGGCATATGAAGGACATCAAGAGTGCAAAAACCAAAAGGAACAGACTCAGCTATCATTTATCATCGTCTTATTTTAAGAGGTTATGTGAATATTTCTCCAATATTATTCACTACTTTACATTATCTTGTTATCTTAATTTATTATCTCACTAATAATTTATTATCTCACTATTTCAAAGGAATAACTTGCTATTCCATGATAAATGCATTAGTTTGCATTATTACCTTATTATCTTGTGTTTTCTGGTTATCTTGAGTTATCTCATTATTTCAAGCTGTTGTCTTGTTTGTCTTGATATTATTTGAATATTAGTATCAAAGTGCAGTTTTTCAGATCATAAGGAGTCTAGATGCTGCTTTAGTGGAATTTATATGCCTTAACATTTTAGCTAGTTTCAGAGCTTTAAACTATATCCCGAGATGCGTCCCTGCTCGTCTGAAAGCTGTTCTGCAGTGAGGTGCTAGCTGGAGATGAGATGATTGCGGTATCACACTAGAGCTAGTAGAAAAGCAGAGTAATGAGGAGTTTGTTGATTACTGTGCAGCATCTCGCCTGATAACCTCGGCTAACTCTGATAAACCCTTCTGCTTTGTCCATGTTGTGGGACAGATGCTAAAGCTCTCCTCCTGACACTGCTTCACACTTCAGCATCGCCGCCAGCTTGTTTCTATAGCAACATCAGAGTTCTCCTCACTGCTAACTGCTAGTGGCTAAGTTCTAAAAGCTAGCCATGCTGTAAGGACCAAATGATTCACATTCTCACACAAACAGAGTGGCAGCTTCAGTGCGCTCGCACTCGGCATGCCGTTCACTTCATTACATAGTTCATGAGATTAAAACTACATCCAGAGTAGTGGAGAGAGAGAGAGAGAAAGAGAGAGAGAGAGAGAGAGAGAGAGAGAGAGAGAGAGAGAGAAAGAGACACTTTTTTTTTGTTGCTAATTTTAGATACTGAAGTGTATAATAGAACAATGTTTTTTTTGTGGTATTTATTTGGGGTATATACACACTGATCAGGCATAACATTATGACCACTGAGAGGTGAAGTGAATAACACTGATGATCTCCTCATCATGGCACCTGTTAGTGGGTGGGATATATTAGGCAGCAAGTGAACATTTTGTCCTCAAAGTTGATGTTAGAAGCAGGAAAAATGGACAAGCGTAAGGATTTGAGCGAGTTTGACGAAGGGCCAAATTATGATGGCTAGACCACTGGATCAGAGCATCTCCAAAACTGCAGCTCTTGTGGGGTGTTCCTCTTTCTGCAGTGGTCAGTATCTATCAAAAGTGGTCCATGGAAGGAACAGTGGTGAACCGGTGACAGGGTCAAATTCCCCAGATCTCAGTCCAGTCGAGCATCTGTGGGATGTGCTGGACAAACAAGTCCGATCCATGGAGGCCCCACCTCGCAACTAAGAGGACTTGCTGCTGCTAACATCTTGGTGCCAGATACCACAGCACACCTTCAGGGATCTAGTAGAGTCAATACCTCGATCATTCAGGGCTGTTTTAGCAGCAAAAGGCAGTCCAACACAATATTAGCTAGGTGGTCATAATGTTATGCTTGATCAGTGTATTTGGGTATATATTTGGGGTATATGCTATATTTGTTTATCTGAGTGAATATATTTTGAGGCATTTATTTGAGGGCTTTTTTAGTGTATATATTTGGGGTATTTATTTAGCTATTTATTTTTAGTATATATTTTGGGGTGTTTATTTGAGGTATATATTTGTTTTTTAGTGTATATATTTAGAGTATTTATTTGTGGTATATGTTTTGGGGGTTTATTTGAGGTATTTATTTGTGGTATATAGTTGGAGTATATATTTCAGGTATTTATTTCAGGTGTTTATTTAAGGGTCTTTTATTATTATTATTATTATTATTATTATTATTATTATTATTATTATTTAAAATAAACCTGCTGTCACCAAACCCATGCTTTAGAGGAGAATGAAGATTTTTACACTAATTTATTACACTAATTATTATTATTATTATTATTATTATTATTATTTTTAAGCTTCTAAGAGAGTGCTAAAAGAAAAACAATTACAAAAGCAGAAGAAAAGCAAAGAAAGAAAGGAAAAATCGAGTAATTGGCTAACGGGAGAAAAATGAACATTAAAAAGACAAATATAATCAAAAGGAGAGAAAACTGAAAAAAAGAAAAAAGATCACAATTTTCTTTTCAGCAAGACAGAAACAGGAAAAAAAGGAAAGTGTACAGATTCACGTGAACTTTAGCCGTGAATTCCCTCAAGTCAGGAAAAACCTCCTCAGAAGAAAACTGACTGTTTGTCATGATGAATAGACTTTACCAACTTCTTGACGACTTAATGGCACATTGTTCTTTCTTTTCACTTCTTATTTAAACAGAGTCGCGTGCCGGTTTTTATCCTGCGGCTTCACCGAGCTTGAAAAAACAAACAGAATAAAAACATCACTCATAGACGAGAGATAAAAAAGCGAACAGCGTTAATCAGGGAAGAGCGAGCGTCGTGAGCGGAGGAGTGTGGGAATCTTTTCTTTCCCCAGAGGAAGTAAAAGCTTCCTTTCAAACTGTCAAAGAGACGAAATCAATTAGCGAGACGGCTGGGACAGAGCAAGAGAGAGAGAGAGTGAAAGAGAGAGAGAGAGAGAGCAGCCTGGTATAGCTGTAAAAATTATTCAGTAACCTGGACACCACTGAGTAAATTTACTGGAAGCTTTTTCAGGAGCAGATTTATGCAGTGTGTAAAATGGCTCCCTACTCCCTACTCCCTACTCCCTACAAAGTGCAAATTAAGATTCTTCCCCAGGCTTCATTAGCTGCTGCAGTGCATTATGGGATTTCTGGAGTGTTATTTTTTGTTTGTTTTTTAGGAATTTCAAAATATCTACCATTTTCACCCTTACATCAGTATCCTGTGCACTACCACATTCCTTACACTCCGGGACTCCGTACTACAGCATTCCATACAATTCACTATTCCATACAATTCAGTTTTCCATACATTTCAGCATTTCATACAATTCACTATTCCATACAATTCAGTTTTCCATACATTTCAGCATTTCATACAATTCCGTATTCTGTACACTACAGCATTCCACACAATTCAATACACTATAGCATTCCATACACTACAGCCTTCCATACAATTCACTATTCCATACACTACAGCATTCCATACAATTCAATACACTATAGCATTCCATACACTACAGCATTTCATACAATTCCGTATTCTGTACACTACAGCATTCCACACAATTCAATACACTATAGCATTCCATACACTACAGCATTTCATACAATTCCGTATTCTGTACACTACAGCATTCCACACAATTCAATACACTATAGCATTCCATACACTACAGCATTCCATACAATTCACTATTCCATACACTACAGCATTCCATACAATTCACTATTCCATACAATACAGCATTCCACACAATTCAATACACTATAGCATTCCATACACTACAGCATTCCATACAATTCACTATTCCATACACTATAGCATTCCATACAATTCACTATTCCATACACTACAGCATTCCATACAATTCACTATTCCATACAATACAGCATTCCACACAATTCAATACACTATAGCATTCCATACACTACAGCATTCCATACAATTCACTATTCCATACACTACAGCATTCCATACAATTTACTATTCCATACAATACAGCATTCCACACAATTCAGTATTCTATACAATTCAGTATTCCATACAATTAGCATTCCACACAATTCATTACACTACAGCATTCCATACAACTCAGTATTCCATACAATTCAGTATTCCATACAATTAGCATTCCACACAATTCACTACACTACAGCATTCCATACAACTCAGTATTCCATACACTACAGCATTTTATACATTGCATCATTCCATGCAATTCACTATTTCATACAAATTCAGCATTCCTTACACTTCAGCATTCCATACAATTCACTATTCCATACACTGCAGCATTCCTTACAATTCAGCATTCCATGCTATTCACTATGCAATTCACTATTCCATACAAGTATTATATTCCATACGTCAGTATTCTCTACACTATAGCATTCCATACACTTCAGTATTCTTTACCCTTCAGTATTCCGTACACTGCAGTATTCTCTATACTCCGGTATTCCATCCACTATGGTATTCCTTACACTTCTGTACACTTTACACTTCAAGCTGTTTCTTACTCTACAGCATTCCCTACACTCCTTTAATCCTGATCACTCCGTATTCCAGACCTGGCAGCATTCTGTACACTACAGCATTCCATAAAATTCAGTATTTCAGACACTTTGGTATTCTGCACACTTCATACACTTCTCTTTTCATACACTACCGCGTTCCATACAATTCAGTATTCCGAACACGCCATTATTCTTTAGTATTTAGTGCACTACAGTATTACTTACGCCTTAATATTCTGCACACTTCCGTATTTTCCCTACACCACAACAATCCATACACTCCAGTATTCAGTACACTTCAGAATTCCAAACAATTTAGTATACAAGCATTTCCACGCTCCAGAGACGTTACTGTATCTGCACTCTTCAGCATTTCACACACCCCAGGCTTCAGTACAATTCACTATCCCATACAGTACAAACCAGCATTCCCTACTCAGTAAAATCAGTATTCCGTGTTCGTATTCCAAACATTCCCTGTTATTTTACACGACTCTGTATTTAAAGTGTAGATTTCCGAGCAGAGTTTGAAGCGTGAAGATGAAGATGAGCTTCATTATAAACCACGTCTGGAACAGCTAAAACCTGGAAGATCCACAACCCAAATACACAACCGCCGTCTAAACACACAAACACCTTCAGCTGTCATTCAACACACATACACACACACACACACACACACACAACAACAAAGCCCTGCTATAAAAAATAGATGTTTGTATGAATTTTTCACCAGACTATTAATGCAACATCCATTTATCAAACACATCTCCAAGGTCAGCGCAGTTTTTATCCAAAGGGGGAAAACTAAAAAGAGCTCTGTCTCTCCTTCCCTTCCCATCATCCATCTCTCTCTCTCTCTTTCTCTCTGTAGCGCTCTGTTTACTCTGTTCAGACGAGGTTTCGTCCTCCACGCTCGCCTGCCTTCGACAGCTGTCTGTTATTCACGCCTTTTTGTGTGTCCCAGATCCTGTTCTCTGCCTCAAACCCTGAAATGCTCCCTGCTTTAAAAATAAATATAAATAAAAAAAGATAGAGAAAAAGAAACACGGAGCGCTCGGATGTTTAGGAAAGTGAAGGCACAGTGGAGTTTATTCCATTCTCCACATTATCAGGAATGTTTCCAAACATATTCGATGTTGTTTCCTTATTTCCTTATTTATTCTTACCAAAGATAATGTTTTTTATTACTTAATAATAAAATAATAATTCATTCATTCTATAGTATAAATTTACATTTCTGGTATTTGGCAGATGCCCTTATCCAGAGTTTCTTATATATATATATATATATATATATATATATATATATATATATATATATATATATATATATATATATATATATATATATATATATTTTTATCTCATTTTATACAACTGAAGGTTAAGGGCCTTGCCCAAGGGCCCAGCAGTGGCAGCTTGGTGGATCTGGGATTTGAGTTCACCACCTTCTAATCTGTAGTCCAATGCCTTAACCACTTAACTACCACATCCCTCATTTCCCCCAAAACCACATAAATTCTTTCAAATAATTTTATATTAAGAACATTTTCTCAGTGGTAATTCAATTGGTTAAGGCTCTGGGTCGTTGACCGGAAGATCAAGGTTCAAGCTCTAGCACCACCAGTCTGCCACTGTTGGGCCCTTGAGCAAGGCCCCCAACCCACCCTGCTCCAGGGGCGCTGCATCGTGGCTGACCCTGCGCTCTGACCCCAACCCCCAAGGATGGGATATGCGAAGAAAGAATTTCACTGTGCAGTAATGTATATGTGACAAATAAACACAACTTATTTTCTATATTAGATTCTTTTAATATATATATATTTTTAACAGGATTCCTGATGGAATTCCTGATCGGCTTCACCCAGCAGGATTTTCTTAAAATTCCTGAATAACTCCAGTTCAGAATTTCAGCCGAGTCTCTTTTACTTTTAATACAATTCGAAATTTTCGGTCTTGTGTCCAGATATTTAAGTTTTTTTTTTTTACAACCATCATGTTGTGGAATTTGTGGAGAAATGTGGAATTTTAAACTCACACCAGATTTACAAAAGCTGATCATCAGCTGTAAAAGATCGATCTCGTCCACACCGCAGCAGAAAATAACAAAATGGTGGTGAAAGAGCTCCTCCTGCTCCTGAATCTTCTAGTAAAGCAGCTCAGCCACTGCAGGGCATCAGTAACTCCTCCTTCTTTTATAGGGCGCCATTACTTTTGCCCCGATCGAACAGCTAGTGATTTCTATTTCTTTTGAGATTTGATTAACTTGGTCTATGGCTGAAATAAACCTCAATAATGGAATTTGAATCATGGTGAACTTTCATTCCATCAACAACTCCGCCTTCAGTCTTTAGGCCACACCCACTTCCTGAGTTTAATGCTTTGCTGACGAGTGACACTAAAATCTGCTAGAGAAGAATAGAGGATTATTTCAGCAGCTAATCCCGGATAAAATCGGATTTTCCACAGAAACGAGGCAGATGAAAGGAGCGAGGTGCCTCAAGGTTCGAGCTCAGGCCCGTTTGTGAGGCTGAGTACCCTGACGCATGTCATGTTTCCTGTGTGCTGCGCGTTTTGTAGGTCTTCTGTATAGCGCTTTAGAAGGCCAAGGACTTTCCTACAGTACGCCTCTCTCTTTTTTCTTCTCCTCTGTTCTATTTCAGGAATTTACAAATGAACCTGCCATTGTGATGCAGCGAGAGAGAGCGCGAGTCCGATGAGGAACGACCCGGTGCAACCCAGTCATCGCTGGCAGAGTGTGTAGCACCACGCTCAGCTGTGGAATGGAATTTAGTCATACAGTACACACACACACACACAAACAATTTGTTGTGACAGAAGAGGTTATACTGTATGGATTAAATAGAGCTTCTTATTTTTAATAATTCAAGAGAGAGGAATGAAAAGAGAGAGAGAGAGAGAGAGAGAGAGAGAGATTGTCTGTGTGTATGTGTGTGTGTGTGTGTGTGTGTGAAAGAGAGAGAGAGAGAGAGAGAGAGAGAGATTGTCTGTGTGTGTGTGTGTGTGAAAGTGAGAGAGATTGTGTGTGTGTGTGTGCGTGAAAGAGAGAGAGAGAGATTGTGTGTGTGTGTGTGTGTGTGTGTATGTGTGTGCGTGAAAGAGAGAGAGAGAGAGATTGTCTGTGTGTGTGTGTGTGTGTGTGTGTGTGTGTGTGTGTGCGTGTGTAGCAGGTGGATAAAATTGACAATAAGCGTTTGGCATTTTGCCACCAGTGAGCCGCCTCCCTATCACTTCCACCTGCTAAGCCACTGATAGCTGGCAGCCAAGCCTCTGATGAGCTCTGTGTGTGTGTGTGTGTGTGTGTATGTATCTAGACAGCTAAACAAATGCATGGCATTTGACCTTCTGCTGAGCCGATAGATATAAATATGAGCACCTCGTGTACGCTCTGTCAGCGTGAGAAAATGGGCGACTTAGCATTGCCTCATTCCTGCGCCTCATTCCTGCGCCTCATTCCTGTGCCTCAACATGTACAATGTTGGCTTTATATGGTATCAGGTACCCAAAAAGGGGTGGGGCTTACAATTAATTGGATTAACAAGTAAACCCCTGTAAGTGTCAGTAAATTACTGTGGTGTAAAAGGAATAAAACAGCTGAGGGGTGGAAACAGTAACTACGCTTCGTCACACCACCAAGTGAGGAGGAGTAAAATGAGTTACACACACACACACACACACACACACACACACACACACACACACTGTACTGCTTCCATGAGCTCAGCGTAATCACAGTGGCAAGTGATGAGCTGTGTTTAATTAGAACTAAATGAAATGACAGAGAAATGAGTCACTGACTTAGTAAACAAAGAGAGAGAGAGAGAGAGAGAGAGATTCACTTGTGCCATTTTCATTTTCTTTCACTTGATGAAGCAATGGCGAAAACAGTATGTTCCTACATTAATAGCAGTGATATCTGCGAGCGAGTCGACTCTTTGAGTGTTGAGGGTAAATTGCTAGAATTTAATCAGTCAATCCTTCCATGGAAACGTCGTTTCAACATCAGAGCTGTTACCCCAGCGTGAATTTACACAGAACAATTAAATAGACAATCATTTATTCAAATAAAAAAAATATATCACATCACATGCGGTTTTAAACAAAATGACACACAGAGAGTCGACTCTGAGTCAAATGATCCGATTCACTGAATTCTGATGGCTGCTTTTTAATCACAGGTCCCCAGAAACCTGAGACACCAAACGCTGGAGTTAAATGGGATATTTTTTTTCAGACGCACAGCCCGATATTAGTCTTATTTCTGACGCTGATCGATAAACAACTCTTTTTAGAACATTTTGCACAAGTCAGCTTTCAGTAAGTAGATTCGTAACACCTTCAATCACAGGCGGCATGTTGAGTTTCTATAAGAATCCGAGGCGGTTTAATAACACATGAGCGGCCGACGGCACGGTCGGTCACTCAAAGCGCAAAAAAAAAGAGAAAAAGAGATCAAAGTGCTTCTGAAAGTGTCTGTCTAGAACAAATTTAAAGAGAATCTCCCTCCCTGCCGTACAAAAACGCCGTGAAATATTGACTGTATAAATTTGCAGCGGCGCACGGGACCGAGATTCGTCTGACTGTAGCAGAACATGCCAGGTTAGACAGCTTTATAGGCGCCGAGTGACACTTTCATCACCCTGAAGGAACGAGGTTCGAAGCTGTTCTCCGTTTTTATCTAAAAGCGCACGGCTTTTCCCCTGAAGCGCTGAATATTGCTCTGTCCTGCCTCTGAACAAATATTCTCCCAAATGTGATTTTATCGAGATTACGGACGGCGAGAGAGATGAGAGACGAGAACAAATCTATAAAATGAGGACTTCAAAACACCCAGATTGGAAAATGCAATGCGAGTGTGTGTGTGTGTGTGTGTGTGTGTGTATATAAATATACATTCTGAAAAAAAAGTTAATTTCTCCAATAGGGAGCTTAAAAGTGATGCAAAGATACATTGATTGCTGTAAACACTCAGGCTCTTAACACCGGAGGCGGCTGCCGCGGCCTGAGCTGAGATGATCTCCATCGGATCTGTAGAAGTATGCAGTTCTATTTTAGTGCCACACAATTGTTGGTAATTATCTAAATAACTTGTGTTACCAGACTCGATGAGATGATCAAATCTGTGGTGTGTTTTAACTCCTTGCGCTCGTTCCGGCTCCATCTCCCTGCCGTAAGGTCGCCGATAATTAGCTTCGGACGGCAAATTTCTGTTGATGTAATGCTGTTGTTTTCTGCTTGCTTTCACTTTTTTTGAGTAGCTAACAAGCTCACACACAAACACACACACACACACACACTTTTAGATGGAGCTGGGAAGTTCATGTTTAATTCAGCAGCGTGTAAGTGACAGAATGAAGCCATTACACAACGCTGTGGATGAAACCTGAATCTCTGGAGTGCCCAGGTTGATGGAAAATCACTGCAAGTGTTTACAATAACTCTTCTACTCGGCAACTGCGGACCAGAAACTTCAGCCGGAGAACTTTAGCTTAGAAATCTGAACTCACCGTCTATACTAATGCTTTTGGCGCTAACGCTACAGCTATCAGAGTTAGCGATAGTCACTGTAAGTCATATATATGTCATATATAGTGATAAATTTATGTTTGGTTAATTAGGTCCATCTTTTCCTCTCCACTCTGTCTATAAGATTGAGCCTCGTGTTGTTTACAAACATCACTTCCTGTTCTCACACACTCCAAATAAGGTCATCGTGACCGATCCTGAGAGACCGTGGTTTAGGTTTTCTGTACATTCACACCTGCATGAATCCGGCTCCAAAAACAATTCAAAAAATGTTGTAATATATGCTTAATAACAATGTAATAACCTATAGAATGACAATAATCAAGATCAGAGGGTGAAATAATGAAATTAAATAGTAATTAAAGCTTTACCGTATCTTTTTGGTTGCTAGTTATTTTTCTGGACACAACCTCAGTAAATGTTCTGTCCACGTATCTATCACGTAAACAGAAGCACAGCAGTGTATCCCAGCATGCCGCAGTGCTCTCAAGGTGCCCTCAGCATGTCTGCTCCTCTTCCTTTAGATTCAAACTGATGTGAATCTGAACATCAGGAAAAGCAACTAAAAAAAACAACCTCCACTGTGGATTTTAGCAGCTCATTAATAAAAATAAACACGTAATCTCCGAGGTCTCGTTTCATCCAGCCTTCAGTCATGCCGTCATGCTGCCAAAGAGATGGAGCTGTTTCCCTTGTTTTGTTTTTTTTTCCCCTCCTCTTGCGTTTTCTTTGTAAAAATGCTTCCCAATTTCCCTCTGGATGCAGCACTAATTGTCTCATTAACGATTTTACCCCAGCAAGATTTACGACTTTTTGAAAGAAGCTACAGTGAGGTCTAAAAGTCTGAGTCCTCCAGCAAAAATACATTTTTGCTTCATTTATTGCCAAAAAAAATCAATGTGAAATTTGATGCAGTTGATATTATTCAAGAATAGATTAGATCTGTTTTATTCCAGCGCAAAAAAAAAAAAAAATGCATCATTAAACAGACTTCTCATTACTAACTGCAGCAAATCTTGTGTGCAGTATTTCAGGAATCTTCATTACACCTTCGTCACATCGGCATCCTTATTATTCTTTTTTTTTTTTTTTAATCATCCTTATTATTAGTTGTTTTTAATGCTTTTACAGTACTAAGGTGATATATTGCGGTAAATATCCTGTTGTGCCTTCCCTGTATTTCTGGGACTAAATGATCTTCTGTCCTACATGTGAAATGGTCCTAGTTCACATACTTGAAGTTGCAATGACAAGGCTGATGATATCAGCTGCAAAAGGACAAATTCACAATAAACGGATTGACCCTAGAACCTTTTACTGCAGATTACAAAAAGTTCACTAGGTCCTATTACCTATACTTGTGGTTACCATGACTTGGATATTTCACCTGAAGCAATGCTAGTTCACAAAATGTAAACAGGTCCAGGTACCCATGCTTGGGGTTACAATGAGTAAGGTATATAATCTGTCACAGCAAAAGTACACATCCTTAACGGTAAAATAAAAAATGGTATGAGGGTATATACCCTGCAGCAGCACTAGTTCACTTGAGGTTAAAATGACCATTTAGAAGAGGACTAGTTCACTTCTGTAAAACAGGCCTTAATACCAATGCTTGGGGTAACAATGGCAAGGTGTATCAGGAAGAAAAGCAAACATTCATGAGAGGCAAATAGGTTCTGGTACCGATACAATCATTAGGGGATATCTGATGGAACCCCACACATTCATGCCAGGTTAAATGGTCCTGGTACCCAAACTTTAAGCATTCTTAGCTTCCCACAAGTTTGGAATCTGAGAGTAGCCCGGGTCAAGCAGATAACAGCTAAGTAACTGGTTACTGTTATGTTGGTCACCACCATGTCATAGGGTTCCACAGAGAACCTTTAAGTGTTCCCCAGAGGGATGACTAAAGAATTTAAACCTGAGATTTAACCTCATGAGTTTATGATTTGTCCATCCTGGATGAGCAACTACTTTCAAATGTACTCTCAAGAGTACCAGTGGCTTTTCTTGCAGGAAATGTGAGGTGGATACAAAAGCTGTGCTGCAATCTTTTCACTGATGACTCACATGTGTCCTGTTGACTGACCGACTTTGTGCTGGACTCTAAAAGGCAGAATTATCTGGTCTCTCTAAAGTGTGTGGAGTTGGAGGAATACCATAGTCTGGTTTTGTTGGTCCCAATTCAAAGGCTGATATTCCGGTACTTATACCATGTGGTCCTCTTGGTCCAGATATTATTTAAGAATCATCTTCAGGTGTGTATATGATGCTGAGATGTTCAGTGCAGCAGATACAGATATTACAAACAGAATTTTCTCAATTCTATGCAAATTATGATCACAAATCAAACCTCTGGCTCGAACGATTCCTCAAGTCGATCCTCTGAGGTACGCAGTCCACCGTTTCTTCAGTTAATTTAAACTGCAAATATCCCTGAGTGTTTTCTTCAAGTGTTTCCTCTCTGCCTTTTCTTATCAGTGAAGTGAAATTTATATTACAAATTTGTACTGGCTTTCTTTTGCAATTTCTTTCACCTCAGTTTGATTCATTTTGTTTGTTATTCCAGGCATTTACCAACCCTAAAATGATTTTTTTTTAAAATAAAACCTTCAGTGCTCAGTTTATGGCAGGCCTTCAGTTTTTTCCTTGCCTCTGGATAACTCATATATTCAGTTCTCTTCTGCCAAAATGTACATGTTTTTTTAATTGAATGGAGCACTGACCTGCGCAGTTCTACCTTTCGGGCATATTTGATTTATTTGGATGAAATTTTCCTGAACACCTTATGTTATGTTTTTGTTTGGTTGGGTTTTTTTTAAGAAAAGATGATACTCTTAATAAAGATTAGGATAGTAGGTGGTGGATTGGCAACCCTAAATTGAATGAGAATTAATACATTTTGATTAAAAGCCCAGAAATTTGTTGCAGTCCTTACAGTATAATCTGATCTGGATACTGTAGATGATCAGCTGCTGTAATCGTAAAGACTCTTATTCACAACAGGACATATCTAGAGTGACGTAATCCGACTATTGCTTTGTGTTGAAGCCTGGGACAGAAAATGCGGACTGCAGAAGGGTTTTTTTGACCGTAATAGCAAGAGTCACATTGTGGCCATATTAAACTGTCAGACAGTGAAACTGGACTGAATACTGATCCTCATTCTAGCCGAAACGGAGACACTATGTTTTAGACAAACTCTGCCCACACGAGTGAGAACGTCTCTGAATTAGACAAACTCCGCCCACACGAGTGCAAACATCTCTGTATTAGACAAACTCCGCCCACATGACTGAGAACGTTTCTGTATTAGACAAACTCCCCTCACACAAGTGTGAATGTCTCTGTATCAGACAAACTCCGCCCAAACAAATGAGAACGTCTAACCCTAATTCCGCCCCCTGTGTGTAACTCTCGAGCAATTTCTGAATTATATCAGAGGTCTGAAGACCAACATGCACAATTTTAAACCCTCACTCTTGGTGTTTAACTCAACACTAAAAACCACTCATCGTGTCCATACTAAACCTGGTTCCTCTCAAGATTCTTCGTTCCTCATCTCCTCGTCACTGTCACCTCTGGCTCCTTCATTAGGGATTAAAATCTACATCTGGATTTCTGTAAAGCTTCTCTGCGACGTGTGACGAAAATGAGAAAGGACATTCAGAGAACCCGCTTTTACATTTCACGAATCCGCCCACTGCCTTCCTCACTTTCTGAACTCCAAAGTTCTAACTGACTCTGACCTTCTAATGGGCTTGTTACCAGTTTGCAACTCTCTGAAAGGCAAAAAAAAAAAAAATCCTTTTGATAAGAGGCTGCACCTTTGGCCTAATGAGTGATCATTAGCGTGAGTGACCAGGACAGCGACTCTCAGGATACATGCCGTCTCTATTTCCACCAGCGAGGCTCCTCCTAATGATGTGCTAAAGAGGTTTTGCCTGCTCTTGTTGGATCTGGCAGCTTTTAAAAGAACCTCAAGAGGATTTTTTTTCACAATGAAAGCACCACAATCAGGCTTCCTGACCCAGTGTTCTCTCTATTTTCTTGCCATAAAAAATGCGTCGGAAGAAATTCGGTGTCTAAGTCAAACTCAGACTCCTCGGTGGGCGTAACTCAGCTCAACTCCTCAATAAGTCTGAGTACTGAATAGATGTTGTGTCTTCGGTACATGAACGTAACTCTGGAAACATCCCACTGTTTTTAATTAAATCATCAGTATGAGCAGGAATGCGTGCCACATTAAAGATTCAGCTGGTAAACCGGGTCTGTCAACAAAATATATATCAGAACCTTTGCAGTTCCCGTTGAGTCCCCAAAAGACACCGAGAATGCTGGAAGCAAGCGCTGTCATGGGAGCACATTAAACTAATGAAGTGTTAGATTTTCAGGGAAAAAAGCTATGCTAATGTAGTGAGAGCAGCTCAAATCCTCAAACTTATGCATTTCAATTACATGGAAATGTTCCTTTATAAAAGGAAACGATTCATTGGATGTTTTTTTTTTGTGTCTATTAAGCTAAATTAACAGAAATTAATTAACTGAATTGCTCAAATATTAAACACATCGAACCAAAATCTAATAACAATTAGGCCATGTTCAATTTGTATTAAGACTCACTTCACTGAGATAAATGAGGAAGTATTTCCACTTTTTTTTTTTTTTTTTGTTCCTGCAGATATTTTTAGTATTGACACAGCAGGCCCGTGTCTGAAGCTCCTGTGATAACGATTAGAGCCGTCAGTCATGAAATTAGGACTGCCAGGTGAAGGCCAAGATCTTTCTTCCTCAGTCATCAGCTGTCCATCAACGTCATGACATCTGGCATCAGAAATCCTCAGCACAACACAATTGACCAGCAGGTTGAAAAAGGATCCATCGTCCTCCTGATGAGTTCGGTGAGAAACTCTACTGCCTGCTCTTGAAGTATAAGTATATACTAAATAGTACATATATAATTAAACAGATGACCAGCACATAATCGTATGAGAATATAGACCAGAAGGGTTTTCCTAAATGTGGTGTTTTTCCAGCTTGTGCCTTTGGGGATAGTTTTAAAGGTTTCATGTAGAACCTCAAAATACAGAGTTCCACTCACTCACGAAAATTTCTCTCCTCCACTGTAGTCACAAATATCTTCTTGCAAGCTCATGACACTCTGTCTTTCTCTGTTGAGTTATATGTCCCAGTCCCAAGCTCCCAGTGTGACCACTTCTTCTTTCCTGACCTGCCTGTTCCATTCAGACGCTCTACCCTTGGTTGGAGTCTCGTCTATTGGTGGTGCTCACTGCTGCTGGGGATAGATCTGCGTGGACTGACCAAGACACAGGGAACTGCTATAGATAGAACCACTTGGAGACTGTCTTTGAACTGCCATTGCATCAGTCAGCTTTCAGCAGGAAGGAATTAGTGCTAAGTCTATAATGAACTACACTGACCTATTAGTTCCTCAAGAGGCTCTTGGTTGCTGTTGCAGAAAGGACATCATCAATATTTACATTATTTACTGTCCAGTGTCACCCAAATGAGGATGAGGTTCCCTTCTGAGCCTGGTTCATCTCAAGGTCATCTCAGGGAGTTACCTCACCACTGTCGCCTCAGGCTTGCTTATTAGGGATGAATAGTAACTGAACTTTAAACTTCCTAGTTTTTTATCTATACTTCTGTAAAGCTGCTTTGAGACAATGTCCATTCTTAAAACCGCTATACAAGTGAATTGAATTGAACTGAATTGAAGATAGATCGAGCCTCCTCTTAATAATTAAACATGCTACATAACATCCAGACAGATGTTTGAGGTTGATGCTGCAGGATGATGCTGTAGCTCCTCCTCTTGATATTTTAAGTTGAGCTTGAGCTTGCAGTCTGATTTAATATGGCTGCCATTTCTAATGATTAATTAATTGAGTACAAACGCAGATCCCAGATCTAGTATTAACACACTCTTAAACTTAGCTTGTTATTCCTTCAGCCATCTTCAGTAAGCTCTTTATACTGCTCACGGTGGCGGTGGAGCTCATTTCCTATACTGGAGACGAGGCATGGCGATTTTTTAGACCTGTGCCATGGCATTTATTCATTTATTTATTTGCAAAAGTTTGCATGCCTTAGGACAAAATGAATATGACAAAGAAATTTACATAATGTATTATTAATAATGGTGGAAAAATAAATAAATAAAGTGATATTAGTGTGAAAGTCTGTCTCAGTCTTTCTGAACTCCGGAAACTGAACGGCTCATGAAAAAGAAGGTCATTTTTAAAATATTTTTTCTTTGTTTTTGCCTCAGGTTTTCTATTTGTATTCCTCTATTTTTAATTTGTAAAACAGAAATGATACAGAATTTGTAATACAGAGCTACAGTTTCCTTTGTGCATTCAAACTCAAAACAACATGAGGGATACGATTTCTTATTTTATTTTATTTTTTTGTCCTCATCCTTAAATTGTTAGTTGTCGATTTAATTGTGTAATTGTTGTTTGTTTAAGACTCTATCGTTAGAGAAGAATAATTGTTTGTTATGAAATCTGCTGGCTTGTTTTTGGTGTGTATGATAAAGCCACGCTGGTGCTGATGGCTGGAGCTGTGTCTATCACTCTCATTGATTTGTAGCCAGCAAAAAGCAAATAGTGAAAATAAAATTCCTATCACGGTTTAGTCAGACTGTCATTTTGCTCTATTAGCTCTGCAGCTGATATTTTTCATTAATTTCCGAGTGTGTCAGGGTTTGTTTACCAAACGAATACACATGGGAGACTGAGGAGACGGCAAAAAAAATAAAGGGAATATTTGACTTTTCGCCCCTTGCACCGAACAAATATGGACTATAGAGTTTGCTGGACGTGACCGAAATACAGAAACACACACACACACACAATGCTGCATTCACAAGACTGAAAATAGTGTGTGTGTGTGTGTGCGCCCCATAATCAACCTCTAAGAAAACTGTAAAGCCACTAAAGACACGATTGTGCCCCCCCCATGACTCTTTCTCTCTCTCTCTCTCTCTCTCTCTCTCTCTCTCTTCATCAACTCAAGCCACCATTTCTTTTGCCCCTTCATCACTCTCTTGGGCTCCCCCCCTTCTCTCCTCTCTCTCGCTCTCCCTCTCTATAGAGTGCATCACAAGCTCTCTTGCTCCATCCTCCATTAGGACACTCTCCTGCTGAGGACATAAGGACTTCAGGATGGATCATGGGAAGAACATTAACAGCAAAGGATGTCCTCAAAGACACCTTATGATGAAGTGGACACCTAAGAGGTGTGAGGAACACTGGCTAATGGAAGACAAGAGTAGAGCCAAGATTGTGATTCAGTGCATTTAATAACAAAACACTAAGATAGTATTTAATCATCGTATTAAACAAAGCAGGGATATTGTAATCCCAATACACAACTAATCGAGGTCCTTTGTTGAAGTAATTTCTGTGCCAGAAGAGAATCAATACAAGTAATTGTCTAACCGAGATAGAGCCATTGTAGGGTCACTGTAGAACAACAAGAAGACTAATGTACAGTAGCACAGGACCAATACCCAACCAATATACAATAACTGTTTAACAAAAACAGGAAAATCACAAATATTTCGATGTTACACCTTCGTCATGTATGTGAATGATGCTATAGATCAATACATGATCTAGATCCATTTATCATCAACACAAGAGCTATCCAGGACCAGTGTGGAACACATAGAGGACCACTGTAAGGTCATTATAGGACTAATATTGAATCATCTATGGCCTTTTAGGACCAATATGATACCAATGAAGGTCACTTACAGATTAGCATGTGATATACCTCGGGCCATTGTAAGAGCAATACTGGGACCTGCATTAAACGAATATAAGTCCACTGCAGGGTCATAATAGGGTCAATATACTACTGCTGATTCATCGTAAGTTGTCTTAGAGACCATACTATAGCAGTGGAGGACCAATATATGTCAATTATTGGACAAATTATGACAGTTTAGGACCAATATAGGATCAATGAAGGTCAATTATAAGAATAATATAGGCTCAACTGTGGTCATCTTGGGCCATGGAATAAAGAACCATTTACCAATATAGGAGCGATGTAGAGCCACAGTAAAGTCAGTGTAGAACCTATGCATGGTGATTGTAGGATGACAACGAGACCAAGACAGGACCAATTTAGACCAATTTTTAATTAATAGTGGGTCACCCAGGTCCATTTAGAACCAATATAGGCCCTATCTAGAGCCATCGGAAGGCCAACGTAGAATCATCATAGGGCCATTGTAGGACAATTATAAGAATAATGAAGAGGGTCATTGCATGGATTAATAATAAGAATAATGTTGATCTAATTCAAGGTCATCTAGAGCCATGTAGGACCAAGGTCTGGTCACTGTTCGGCCAATGTATGACCTACATATCATTAACACATAGGAAAGACCAATATAGGACCCTATGCATGGTCACTTTAGGATGGCCAAGACAGGAAAAAAGACAGGGCATATACATAAACCAAGAATCAGTGAATACAGGATTACCTATGGAGAACCTGGCAATGGAGAACCTGTGTAGAGCCATTGTACAGCCAATGTAGGACTTATCTAATGCTATTGTTGGACCAATTTAGAACCATTATAGGGCTGTTGTAGGTCTCATATAATAGTAAGAATATGTGTAACTGAAGAACAAGTATAGGGCTGATCCAGAGCTATTGCAGGATCAATGCAGTGAGATAAACCATTGTATGTGACACTTTACTAAAGGTACCTAAAGGAGAAATTATTTCCCAATAATGTTAGAGAGTTATTGAACACAACTTTATACTTCTAAAATGACATTAAAAGAAAAGAACACTGCATGCTGACATGTCCACACTGAACCGGGCTACCAGTTTTGCAGGAACATGGTCATAACTCTATCCTGCTATGAATGTATTGCAGGTATGATGTGGAGCAGAACCTGGATTTAAAACTGAATAACAACACAGTAATCTGATACACATACTGGAAGTCTGACCATTTTTTCCCCTCAACTTAACCATATTTCTGCTAGGTTAAGTCTCTGATGTTTGATGGGTAATAGGTAAAAAGCTGGCAATGTTGAAAGACTTAATTCATGTCCCAGCCAATGAAATTCCTTACTTTAAATGAGACCTGCAATATCTATCTAGAATCCTCAAACGACAATTACTTACATCAGCATTTCAGTCCTGCTTCTTAAAACCTTTTCATCTGCACACTTCCTGAGTAGCTCATTAGCAAGGCTTCATGAGGTTAAAGTAGACTGGTAGAGTTGAAAGTACATTAAAATATGCAGAATACATGAACAAAAAGATCTGATGGACTAAAACCTTGATACAGATCAATGCTGAGGTTTCTGAGAATGGCTAACACTTGATGTGAGACTGATTGACAGCAGGGAGGTGTTGGGGTCTCAGCCTCCAATTTGGCTGCTCATATTCCTTGACTGACAGCTCCAATTGGTATCACAACACTGATGTTTTAATCTGCATAGCATGCAAAAATCCTCTAGGAACGATAAGGCAATATTTTCTAATAATGTGCACAAATTAGCCAAAGGCATATTTAATGTATCTAACAATAATGCTACTCCTCAAATAGCCTCTGCTGTATACGTCTGCTAGCAAGTTCAGCCCCATTAGGTTAAATATTACATTATTGTGTATTTTAAACCAGTTGTAATTTGTGGGGAGTTACTCAGGGTGTAGGAATAATGTCAATGGTATATTATTAATGTAGGTCAGTAATAAGACTAAGGCAGGCCCAGTCAAGGGCCTAAGCAGGATCTGTGCTGGGCAAATTTAGGACAAATGTACAGTCGCTGTAGAACCAGTAGCTGTGCTGCATCATCCTAGAGCCAATATAGGACATGTCTAGAGCTGTCATAAAGCTATTATAGGGGTATTATATAAGACAGATAGGGGTATTATATAGGACCTTCTGCAAAGACAATGTAGGGCCTACCTGGGGTCATCATATGCCCAGTACTGGACCTATGTAGAGCCACTGAAGGACAAATTTAGTATCTATTTAGAGCCACCAAGGACAAATGTTGGAACTATAAAGGGCCATTGTAAATTCTGTGTAGGATCTATGTAAGACTTATTTAGAATAAATGTAGAATCTATGTAGGGCCAGTATAGCACAAATGTAGGATCTATGTAGGGCCAGTGTAGCACATGTGTAGTATCTATTTAGGGCCAGTGTAGGTTCTGTATAGGATCTATGTAAGATTTTTGTAGAATAAATGTAGAATTTATGTGTAGCACAAATGTAGGATCTATGTAGAGCCAGTGTAGCACATATATAGTATCTATGTATCACTTTTGTAGTCCTCAAACAGGACCTATATAAGAATTGTCTAGGGTCATCATATGACCTATGTACCTATATATGAACCCATTGCAGGACCATTGTGGAGCAAATCCATATCCAGCACAGGACCAATACAGGATCTATATAGGGCAATTTAGTGCCAATGTAGGACTTATCTAGGTATAACATTTATGAAGGACACTTATGAAGGTCCCATGTAGGATATACGTTGGGACATAATTTGACAAATATATGACTAATGAATAATCATTATAGGCTGAATATTGGATCAGGGCCAAATCTGTGTAGTTTATGGTCAATAAACCTAGTAACTTATTTTTGCTAGGCAGTAGACTAACATTGGGATCAATTACAAACTAATCAGCATTTTATGCCAAGGTTACATTGAATCATAGAAGTACAAATCTGATTGGTTTTTCAGATTTAAATAAAGCTCCACCCTTGCTAATGACAGCTTTAGTCATATTTGGTATCAGATAGGAACTGGTTTGTTTCTATAGGTCAGGGGCAACATCATGGAAGCCTGAACCCGTTTGTCAACAAGCTTGGACTGTGTTTTCACCCCATTACACCCCCCCTCCCATAAGTAACTATTAAATTGTATTCCTGAATTCAATTCCTGCAACTGCTGAGATGATAAATGTGAGCGGTGTTGTGGTTAATGTGCATTGATATAACTGTCTAGAAAATAGAAAGATTTGTGTGTAGCGTTCCACTGAAGGTCCTGGAGCTGGCAGCGATAATCCTCCACTTGTACTGATGTAATATTCGGCAATGCTTCACTTACTGAGAGAAACCTGCCTGTGGAGGTGTGACGGTCGAGCCACTCCAGGTTGACTGACCGATCTCAGGTGTGATGGACGCTCTGAATCTGTTTCATCATGAAGACATCAACATGGCGTCTCAGATCCCTCCTCTGCGCTAAAAAGGGAACCGACGGCCTCTTGGTCCTCACGCTCTTCCTCTCTATCTCTGTTCCTAGTTCTCTTCTCGTGTGTGTGTGTTTGTGTGTGTGTGTGTGTGTGCAAAACCCTATTCAAGCCCATGGCTGTCAAAAAAAGCTGCCTTCTCCTGACACATCTCTGACAAAGGAGCCAATTAGCTGGATCTCTCATGGTGCAGGCTTGTTCTTCAGTGAATCAAGGAGAGCTTTTATCTTCCTCTACAAGGACATGTCTTGCTATAGAGCGTGGACACTCACACTTAGAGATCCGGGCAGAGCATGCGGAGAGCGACAGGAGAACCCTGTTTTTTTTAAGTCCTACTCAAATATTGAGCTAATGAAGATGTGTGCATGTATGTTTGTTGGTGTTTGAAGCTGATTATTCAAGCAAACCTCGCTCAACAATCGCTCTCTAACCTTAATGAGTGAGATCATACACGCTGAAGCTGCAAGTGCTGCTAAACTGTAGACTTCTCCATATTACAGCTGAATAAGGTAGGGTGTGCACTACTCAAGCTCTTATTCTTTAAGATGGCTACAAGAGGAGCAACTTTAAAAAGAAGTAAAGGATCTCAAGTACACAGAGAAGATTTTTAATTTTTAAATCAATTTTCAGAAATAAGTGCTTCCATATGAGACAAGGGTTAGGGAATTCGTCCAAGGGTCATGGTTAAGGGTTAGGGGTTAGGTGTTAGGGAATTTGTCCAAGGGTCATGGTTAAGGGTTAGGGGTTAGGTGTTAGGGAATTCGTCCAAGGGTCATGGTTAAGGGTTAGGGGTTAGGTGTTAGGGAATTTGTCCAAGGGTCATGGTTAAGGGTTAGGGGTTAGGTGTTAGGGAATTTGTCCAAGGGTTAGGGTTAAGGGTTAGGGGTTAGGTGTTAGGGAATTTGTCCAAGGGTCATGGTTAAGGGTTAGGGGTTAGGTGTTAGGGAATTTGTCCAAGGGTCATGGTTAAGGGTTAGGGGTTAGGTGTTAGGGAATTTGTCCAAGGGTTAGGGTTAAGGGTTAGGGTTAAGAGTTAAAGAATTTTTCCAAGGGATAGGGTTAAGGGAATGAATTCAAAGGTAATGGTTAAGGTTAAAGGTTAGGGAATTTGTCCAAGGGATAGGGTTAAGGGAATTAATTCAAAGGTAATGGTTAAGGTTAAAGGTTAGGGAATTTGTCCAAGGGATAGGGTTAAGGGAATTAATTCAAAGGTAAGGATTAAAGGTTAGGGTTAAGGGTTAGGAAAATTGTCCAAGGGGTTAGGGAATTTGTCCAAGGGTTAGGGAATTTGTCTAAGGGTTAGGGTTACAGAATTCTCCTACTGAAGCTGACCAGCTACTTTGACTGAAATTAATACGTTTCAGCCAAACATTTACAGATTTCCTTCACAGCCACATATTTTACTAACATGTGTTATTGATGGTTGTGGCAAAAGCACAAAAACTAAATTAACAAAAAGCATGTGAGTGTAAGAGAGTACCACTGGTTGTTTGCACACAAAACACACACACACACACACACACAAGCATCCATATACAAGTGGTCAGAAAGGACTCATCAAAACAAACCGTGATCTCACATCAGGCCTTTCAGCCTACGCATTCTAACACACACACACACTCACACACACACATACACAAATATACACATAACCACACAGCAGCTTGTATCGTGGGAGTAGGGGTGAACGCAAGCTCAACTCAACCCACCGAACCCCCCGACGGCGTGGGCTGAGCCGTCTCCATGGCAACGCGGGCTCCCACTTCAACCGTGAATGTGTGTGTGTGTGTCTATACAAATATAAGTGTGGGCAGGATATCAGGAGGCGGTGTGTTCATTTAGACACGTTTACATCCTACTGCTCATGACAAAAAAATGGCTGTGTGGGGATTTCTCAGTTTCTTCCGTTTGTTTTCGCTTTCATGACGCCGCTAACCGAGAGTTAGTCGTTTAAATAAAACAGTCACTGATAAAAACGAGGACAAATTCTATTCCGTTAGCAAACGCTTTACATTTGTAACAGTTAGAGAAAAAGCTGGAACTTTTGTAACAAAGTTTTGCAAAGCTAACCCGGTGTGTCATCTCTATCTAACCCCAATGTGTTATCTCGAATTTCACTCCGGTGTGTTATCTCAATCTAACCCCGGTGTGTTATCTCAATCTAACCCCGGTGTGTTATCTCAATCTAACCCCAGTGTGTTATCTCAATCTAACCCCAGTGTGTTATCTCAATCTAACCCCGGTGTGTTATCTCAATCTAACCCCGGTGTGCTATCTCAATCTAACCCCGGTGTGTTATCTCAATCTTACCCCGGTGTGTTATCTCAATCTTACCCCGGTGTGTTATCTCAATCTAACCCCGGTGTGTTATCTCAATCTAACCCCGGTGTGTTATCTCAATCTAACCCCGGTGTGTTATCTCAATCTAACCCCGGTGTGTTATCTCAATCTAACCCCGGTGTGTTATCTCAATCTAACCCCGGTGTGTTGTCTCAGTCTAACCCCAGTGTGTTATCTCAATCTTACCACACTGTGTTATCTCAATCTAACCCCGGTGTGTTATCTCAATCTAACCCCAGTGTGTTATCTCAATCTAACCCCGGTGTGTTATCTCAATCTTACCACACTGTGTTATCCCAATCTAACCCCGGTGTGTTATCTCAATCTAACCCCGGTGTGTTATCTCAATCTAACCCCGGTGTGTTATCTCAATCTAACCCCGGTGTGTTATCTCAATCTAACCCCGGTGTGTTATCTCAATCTTACCACACTGTGTTATCTCAATCTAACCCCGGTGTGTTATCTCAATCTAACCCCGGTGTGTTATCTCAAGCTAACCCCGGTGTGTTATCTCAATCTAACCCCGGTGTGTTATCTCAATCTTACCACACTGTGTTATCTCAATCTTACCCCGGTGTGTTATCTCAATCTAACCCCGGTGTGTTATCTCAATCTAACCCCAGTGTGTTATCTCAATCTAACCCCAGTGTGTTATCTCAATCTAACCCCGGTGTGTTATCTCAATCTTACCACACTGTGTTATCTCAATCTAACCCCGGTGTGTTATCTCAATCTAACCCCGGTGTGTTATCTCAATCTTACCACACTGTGTTATCTCAATCTTACCCCGGTGTGTTATCTCAGTCTTACCCCGGTGTGTTATCTCAATCTTACCCCGGTGTGTTATCTCAATCTTACCCCGGTGTGTTATCTCAATCTTACCACACTGTGTTATCTCAATCTAACCCCGGTGTGTTATCTCAATCTTACCCCGGTGCGTTATCTCAATCTAACCCCGGTGCGTTATCTCAATCTAACCCCGGTGCGTTATCTCAATCTAACCCCGGTGTGTTATCTCAATCTAACCCCGGTGTGTTATCTCAATCTAACCCCGGTGTGTTATCTCAATCTAACCCCGGTGTGTTATCTCAAGGACAAACCCAGTTTTGTTGTTTTGTTCTTTGTTCTCCTGGTGACTGCATTGCGTTCACATCTTTGCACTCAATCACACCGTGTCATTGTGTAGGCTTTCACGAGCGCTTCCTCTCCTGCAGTAAACGTCTCACAGCTGCTTTATTGTTCGATCCTCATGAGGAGTTTATCGTCGTCTTTTATTTTAGATGATCCACCTGGCGTGTGGAGCGTGGCGAGGCCGGCAGGGGTGGAGACGGAGCTCGTAGCTTTAATTACTACCTCGTTTTCTATCAAATCCTACAACTAGCATAACACAAACCCTGGCTCTTATTCACCAGTTTTCCATAAAGTGGCATTTTACAGATTGTTATTGTTTCTTCGTAGTTACATACGGATGTTAGGAAAAGTGTAAAATTCAAACAAGGACAGAGGGAGAGAACTTTTTTCCAATGCTTAAATTACGGGAAGTTTGTTGTATCCAGGATGAAACTGAGACACGTCCTGCAGCTGTCTCTCTCTGCTGTAATGAAAAAAGTGCATTTCAAAAAAGGGAAAAAGAAACAGATTTTTCACACAGTGTAATAATTTGTCTCTTCAAACATTGTGACATTCGCTTACGATACCATGGATACCATCTTGTTCACCCCTCCATCTATCTCTCTCTCTTTCTCTACCCCCCCCCACTCTCTCTCTCTCTCTCTCTCTCTCTCTCTCACCCTCTCTCTCTCTCCCTCTCTCACAGTCATACACCCTCGCTCGGTGGCTCTGACTCAATCGAGAGCGCACCTCAGAACAGTTCATGCTCGCTGATTACAGCTCAAACAATGATGGCACAAATCTGATGCAATCGCGTTGGAGGCAATTACGACCGCAAATATTCCATCTGACCTCCGGAGATGAAGAGAAACTGAGTGTGTGTGTGTATGTGTGTGTGTGTGTGCTAACAGGCTGGTGTGAAGTGAGAGACAGGTACGATAAGGGTCATGTGATAAAGAGATGATTCATCATCTCTGAATTACCAAGAGTTCCCAGCTCCGGCTGCTACATTATCATACAGAGGAGCATCACAAGCACCTGTGATCAAATGGAGGGATGGAGGGATGGAGGGATGGGGCGGGGGGCATTAGAGGAGGTTGAGAGCTGTACCTACAGGGTTTGTAAATTAAATGATCGTAGCAGTGATAATGACATATAAAAAAAGGCTTAACATGACCATCCCAGGGTCAGGAGTCAGGAATCCACACGATGTCGGAAGTGTATGAAAAAATGTTCTGTGATTTCACGTGAACTCTGAGAACACTGTGTTGAGCTAAATCAAATCATTTGGTGATTATAGACCCAGTCAACATTGCAAGGTGGGGCCCATGTGGGCACCATATGGGCTTGAAACATGGGCCCCAGATGGGTTTGTCTGCGGGTTCCATGTGGGCCCCATCTAAATTAGCCCATATGAATCTCACGTATATTCTGACTGGGGCAAATGTGGGGCCCAACTGGGCAACATACATGAGGCCCATATTTGTCGCATTTTGTGAAGCCCATGTGGTATATACAAGGGCCCATTATAGGTTTATCAGTGGGTACTGGACTGGCCCCACATGGGTGTGTCAGGATTAACTTTATAGATTATTAGATTTTATAAACTTTACCTAAAACTGGTACAATATCCCATCAGGCTAGCTCTAGAGTTGAGAATCAGGATCAATTATGAATATAATTTAAAGTTTCTGTCAGAAATTCAGAAATTCTCAAGATTCATATGGGCTAATTTGTATGGGGCCCACGTGGAACCCACAGACAAACCCATCTAGGGCCCATGTTACATGGGCTCCACCTTGCAATGTTTGCTGGGGAGTTGAAAACATTTCCCTTGTCGTTTACTTTTCTTCAGAACTCCAGAAAATAAACCTCCTGTGGTGTTACAGTGCCAAAAAACAGCAACACAGCAGGTTTGATTCACTTCCCGCAGGTGAGTCGATTTAGAGTCGATTCACTTTCTCACTCGAGTGAGTTTCTCCTTCACGAGAGGAACGAGGCGAAGCTGTCGGACCTGAGCGTGATTCCCAGAGTGTGTTCACACCTGGGTTCTGTTAAAACACATTAAACACATTGTGTGTGTGTGAGTGTGTGTGTGTGAAAGGTGACCTCAGAATCAAATTCAAACACAAATTTGGAATGACTCCATACACACAAATACACATCTGTACAACTGAAGACACTGTGTGTGTGTGTGTGTGTGTATATTTGCACTTCTAGAAAAAAATTGATGAGGCTGTGATGTAAAGGCTAGTTCACACTACGCGACGCTTTGTAAATGATCCACAAGAGGGGGTCACACACCACAGGATCTGACAACAACTCTCAACTCTGTTGACTTGCTCTCTCATTGGCTGGAGGTCGTAGCTACAATTGACACCACGTGATGTCGAGTCGGCCGACCGTCCCAGATATTTAACATGCCAGATATCTGGATTTTGTCGGCGAGGTGTCAGCGATGCATCAGCAAGCCTCTTTGATGCGTCATTGAGTAGTTCACACAAAGATTGCTGAGCGCTAATCACACGCTGATTTTCCCACGATCACAGACCGATCTGTCGGCGAGCTCGTTAATCTGCAAATCGTGCTTAAATCGGGCTTAAAATCCTGTAGCATGAACTAGGCTTAAGGGAGCGTTACATTCCTGCTATATTACAGCATTTTACAAATGATTACAATTTTCTTCATTTTTTACCGCTATTTCACCGCTATTTCTATATAACAATATATAGTTACATTAAATGTCTGTGGAAGAAGGTTGGTACATTTTTGTCGCTTTGTTCCCTCACCAGCTGCTCATTTTTCTCTCTTAATAAAAACTCCAAACAAAATGGCTGCTTGTTCCACAGGTTACCATAGAAACTGCAACGACGTATAAACTCCTGAAAGTGTCCGAAAACTTAAAGGCACAGCTGATACACTGCGCCGACACTGGAGACTCCTTCCTGTCCCTGTGAATGAGCCGTTGCTATAGAAACGATCAGCATTAATATAAAACCTGCCGTTCTGGAGAACTCAACACCTTCTGACCAATCAGAAGTCCAGAATTTGTTTTGAAAGAAGAGAAATGTTCGTACTTACGGAAAAACAAAAAACAAAAAAGATATTAGCAGGATGTAGTAACTCAATTAGTCGTAACGTACTACACAATGAAACACGATGAAAAAGCAACAAAACGATTTCCTTCAGGCAAAAAGCTGGAAGGAGACGAACGATAACGAGACACGAGTGTTAGCAAAGTAACAATGTGTAAAACAGACTGAGAGTTTAGAGTCAATAACAGAGCGAAACGCAAAACTCTCACCTCGGGCTATGCAACAAAACTAATCTAATACGAGAAGAAGAGCGGCTGCAACATCCCTGGGAAATAAACAACCTCATCCTGCCTCGTCTGCTTTCATGCTTTGTCCAGAAAAACCACAGGCTCAGGTTATATCGTACAGATTCTACTGTCCGGTCAGCTTGAGGAAGAAAACTGACCACAGCGCTAATGAATGTTTGAAAAAAATCCCTCTGTGTGGAAGACGTCTTTCAGCCTGAGCTCCGGGTTTAAAGAGCCGGGTTTATACTGGATTTCAGAGTAAGACGAGTGGAAGAGGTTCAGAAGGAGTGCTGAGGAAAACTGAGGGGAGAGGGGGAGAGAGAGAGAGGAAGAGAAAGAGAAAAGGAATGAAGTAGAGAGAGAGAGACAGAGAGAGAAGGAAAAAAGGACAAATCGAGAGAAAAGGAAAAAAGGAGAGGGGGGAGGGACGAAGGAGAAATTGAGAGAAAAGGAAAGAAGGACAGAGGGGGGAGAGAATGACGAGAGAAAGAAGGAAAGAAGAAGAGAGAGAGAATAAAGAGAGATGGAAGGAAGGAGAAAGAGAGAAAAGTAAAGAAAAAGAGAGAGAGAAGAGACAGAGAGAGAAAAGGAGAGATAAGGAAAGAAGGAGAAAGAGAGAAAAGGACAGAAGGAGGGTGAGAGAGAGACAGAGAGAGAGAGAAAGAAAGGAAAGAAGGAGAGAAAGAGAAAAGGAAAGAAGAAGAGAAAGAGAAAAGGAAAGAAGAAGAGAAAGAGAAGAGAGAGAGAAGGAAAGAAGGAGAAAGAGAAGGAAAGAATAATAGAGATAGAGAGAGAGAAAAAAGGAAAGAAGGAGGGAGAGAGAAGAGACGGTGGGGGGGGTGCATATCAGAAATTAACCCATTAAAATGAGAAAATGATTTCTTTTATTTCATCTTTTCTAAAAATGAGTATAAAAGAGCTGGACTGAGAAAAACAGGTGAAGGGAGAGAGTGAGAGAGTGAGAGACGACGGCTTTACAGAGTTTACAGAAATATAGAAAGTGTTTAAAAACATCTCTCAAGAGACAGAGTGGTTTCTGAAAGTGACATTTTGGAGCAGAAAGGCGAGGGGAAGGGGTGAGGAGGATTTAATGAGAACGCTGCTCCTCCAGCACCGGTGGGAATAACCTTTACACCTCCAACAACACGTATCATGCACACACACTCATCTCCCCTCGCTGGACAAACCAGAAGAAAAAAAAACAAAGACAAAGACAAAGAGAGAGTCCGAATTCACAGCGCAACCTTTTCCTTCTGTCACACATCAAACACCAGCAGCGTGACTTCAAACACAGACAGACGGCCAGCGTCCGATTCACATGACCTCCTCATCCACATGACCTCCTCATCCACATGACCTCCTCATCCACCGCTCCGCCTTTCATCTGAGAGCATCAGGAAGAGGAACAACTAATCACAAATTACTTGGAAAATAATGGCTAACATCGTCCTATTTATTTATTTATTTATTTATTTTCAGATAACAATGAAGAAAGCTCTCTCACAAAGTCTTTCCATCTTTGCTTCAAATGCCATCAATTATTAAATAAACAATTTTGGAAAAGAAAAAAAAAAGAAATTGGGCTCAAATTTAAGTTTAATTGTGGACAGTCAGCATGACTTCCTGTTTCCGGTCAAGAATCCACTTTCAACTGATCAACATGTAAAGCAAAGCTTAATTAAAGATGAACTAAATAAGATAACTAATTATAGGTTTAAAGGTGATTATTTTCCAACAAAGCAAGTTACACTATATTGGCAAAAGTTTTAGGACATCTGCCTTTACATGCACATAAACTTTAATGACATCTCATTCTTAATCCATAGGGTTTAATATGGAGATGGCCCGTACTTTGCAGCTATTACAGCTTCAACTGGGAAAGCTTTCCACAAGGTTTAGGAGTGTGTTTATGGGAATTTTTGATCATTCATCTAGAAGCGCATTTGTGAGGTCAGGCACTGATGTTGGACGAGAAGGTCTGGCTCTCAGTCTCCGCTCTAATTCATCTCAAAGGTGTTCTATGAGGTTGAGGTCAGGACTCTGTGCAGGCCAGTCAAGTTCCTCCACACCAGACTCTGTCATCCATGTCTTTATGGACCTTGCTTTGTGCACTGGTTTGCAGTCAAGAGGAAGGGGTCATCCCCAAACTGTTCCCACAACGTTGGGAGCATGAAATTGTCCAAAATGTCTTGGTATACTGAAGCATTAAGAGTTCCTTTCACTGGAACTAAGGGGCTAAGCCCACACCATGATCCCCCCTCTACCAAACTTTACACTTGGCACAAGGCAAGTACCGTTCTCCTGGCAACCGCCAAACCCAGACTCATCCATCGGACTGCCAGACAGAGAAGTGTGATTGGTTACTCCAGAGAACACGTCTCCACTGTTCTAGAGTCCAGTGGCGGCTGTTTTACACCACTGCATCAGACACTTTGCATTGAACTTGGTGATGTAAGGCTTGGATGCAACTGCTTAGCTATAAAAAAAAACAAAAAACACCCATTCCCTGAAGCTCTCTACACGCTGTTCTTAAGCTAATCTGAAGGCCGCATGAAGTTTGGAGGTCTGTAACTATTGACTCTCCAGAACGTTGGTGACTTCTGTGTGCTCCTCAGCCTGCACTGACCCCGCTCTGTGATGGACTACCACTTTGTGGCTGAGTTGCTGTTGTTCATAAATGCTTCCACTGTGTTATAATACCACTAACAGTTGACCATGGAATATTTTGTAGTGAGGAACTTTCACGAATTGCACAGGGGGCAACCCATCCCGGCTGAATTCACTGAGCTCCTGAGAGCGACCCATTCTTTCACAAATGTTTGTAGAAGCAGTCTGCATGCCAAGGTGCTTGATTTTATACACCTGTGGTCATGGAAGTGATTGGAACACCTGAATTCAAAGATTTGGAGGGGTGTCCCAAAACTTTTGGCAATATAGTTTATTTATTTAAAACTGCAGTTCAATTCAACAATCTTAAAACTGTTTTTTTTTCCCCAAATATTTTTATTTTACTTGGAATCTACTGAATATTTAATAATTATTAATAATTTTTTCTTCTCTAACACAGCGTATAAAATAACCACACTGTTGACCCTAAACAGTACACTATATGTGTCTGAATGAAATGATGATGTCATTTTCATCTGTTATGTCACAGTTTTCTCAGATGATACTGGTAATGTGAGATCCTTTCTAGGATCTAACTTTTTTTCTAATGAAATTATTATGACATAAAAGGCACTTAATAGCAGCAACTGCTTTGACTATTGTCTATACCTGCTTTATTCCTAATCAGGGTCACGGGGATCTGCTGGAGCCTATCCCAGCACACATTGGGCGAAAGGCAGGGATACACCCTGGACAGGTCACCAGTCCATCACAGGGCCACATATATAGACAGACAACCACATACACTCATTCCTATGGGCAATTTAGAATTACCAACCTACGCAGGCATGGGGAGAACATGCAAACTCCACACAGAAAGGCCCCTGCCTGTTCCAACCCAGGATTCGAATCCAGGACCTTCTTGCTGTGAGGCAACAGTGCTAACCACTAAGCCACTGTGCTGCCCTCTACTATTTTATGTGATCTTTAAATCTGTGTGATTTTTACAGGATTTTTTTTAGGTTTCAGTGTTAGAAATCATTTCAAGTCATTAAACAAATAATGCAGTTTTGCAGGCAGTTTGTTAGCCACATGTATTTCGTTGTATAGCGAAATTTGTTGCGTCTCACTAACAATCAGGTGTTGTTTACAGGTGTGTGTGTGTAATAATATCAGTTTTTTCCTCGAACTAAGAAGGAACTGTTGTGTAATCTCTCCAAAAAGCTTTCCCCGGGTGAGTGAGAGTAAGCCATAGGATTTTTAAGAGTTTAAATTGTGAGTTTTTGCCTCCGACTCTGTAAATATAATGAGAATTATGAACAATCCTGGTGCAGGTAACTTCATCCTGACCGCATGACCCCGTGCTGATAGAAAGCTGCTGATTATCATGTACAGCGTCCGGCAGTGTATACGAGGAGTCGAGGAGTGCAATGTGTGTGTGTGTGTGTGTGCAGGGGAAAAGCTCTGAGTCCATATTGATCCACATCTGAGGAGCTCATCTGTATCTGTAGGTTAGAGCCCAGGGGTCATTATATTAGCCGTAGGAGGAGCTGATGGATGACACACTCGCTCCGAACCCGCAGGACATAAAGCACAGGAAATGAGTCAGAACGTGGCCACTTCACTACACAGGAGCTCGGCAAATCTCGGGGATTTTACAGCTTATAAAAGGCAACGTGGCGTGAACACAAAAGCCTGCGTACTGAGTCGGTCATGACGGCCTGGGAGTATCGCAGAACAACAAAACCAACATGAGACATCATAAAAAAATCAACACCGCGTGAACGCTAAAGCCGCCAAATGATGTAGGCTTTAAAACGCGCAACCACACCGATTTACAAGTTTATTACACGGTCACGCTGATTAAACCACGTCCCTGTAGATAAAAATAAACAAGAGGGGGTCGGGTTAGCACTAATTCTATCTGAATACTGCATTCTCATTGGTCAGGAGGTGTTGATTAATCCTCTAGAAAAGCAGCAGCACTGACAGTAGGGCAGGTTTATATCAATGCACGTGTACAGATACGTTACCATTTCCATAGCAACAGGTACATGTACGTTTAACATGTATGGAAGGAGTCTCTAGTGTCAGAGGTAAAGCTGTAACATTAAGTTTTCTTAGAAAGAAAGAGAGAGGGGTTGGTGAGTGTTTATAGCCGCTGTTTGTGTTTCACAGAACATTAAACGTAACTATAAATGGATAAAAGGTACACTGTGTAACTCCAGTTAAAACCCAGCCTGTGGTGTTTAACTCCTCACTCACCAGTGGCTACTCTTTATGATTATTAACTGCAGTAAGGATTAGGAACGGCGAGCTGTAAAGGCAGCGCTGCGGAATCCTTTAAACAGAATATTAAGCGCTAGTTTGTGCAGCGTGATGGAGGTTAAGCAGCGAGGTTAGCGCTTATAGCTTTAATGACACGTTCCTGTGTGTTAGATCTCCAAGTCTACAATATTTACCATTCAATATCTGAAATGAAGTATCGATTAGCACGTCCTTCCCCGGGTAGCCCGGGCGACGCTAACGACAGGAGCGGCGTCAGAGAAGTCACATTGCTAAGCTCATGCCGCTACTTTCATCCGCATTTGGAATCAATTATGGATATCGAATACATTTTTAAACTCCAGCATCTGTGAGGTGTTTATTTGCAGAAAACGCAGCGCTCACTTTTCCTTTCATTACGCTCATGAGAGAGAGAGAGAGAGAGAGAGATTAATGATTAGATCTGTGTATCGTCACATACAAATGACCTGCTTTGATTTTAAAGCGAGAACAATTTGTGGAAAAATGCAAAACACAAATAATGTTATTAAGATACGAACATGAATCTTCACAGTGTGGTCTTTTATGCAGTGCAATGTAGTCATACACACTGACAGATATATTATACACACACACACACACACTTTTTATAAAGCTGCCGGCACCCACGCGTGTCATTCAGATGAAACGTGGAGGCACTTTCAGGTCGTGATGGACAGCCCAAATTGGGCGGGATCGGCAGGAGGTGACAGCGAGCGACTCATCACGCTTTCCAGCCAAATGGGAAAATAGCAGACCTGTCACATTCTCCCGTTTCAGCCTTCATTAACCAAATCATCTCTCACTCTCTGCACTCTTTCATTCTCGCTCTTCCTCTCTCATTCCAGCGTGAGGCACCAGTCAGACAGTCCACCTCCAATAACCTCTGTTTATGTAAAGCGGGAAAGAGAAACCTTCAGACAGCCAAAATAATACTAATGAAATCCTTTAAAAATCAGTATAGAGGTAAAACCCACGCAGCTCTGAGCTGCTCTGCAGTAACACCAGACCAACTTATATTTTCCAAGGTTCTCTTACGGATGTCTATGAGCTTCATTCTCCCAGGCTTCCATGTAAGTCATTTTCTTCCAGCGTGTCCTGTACTGTTAAAGCCTTAAACTCACAAGATCCTATATTCACAATCCCTCCAAATCTTCTTCAAGACCTTATATTCCCTATATACCAAAACTCCTCCATGTTCCCACATCTTCCTGTGCCGAAAGTACTAGATTCCCAGTATACACCGATCGGGCATAACAGTATGACCACTGACAGGTGACATGAATACCCTGCTTACCTTTGGTCAATGTTCTGCTGGGAAACCTTGGGTCCTGCCATCCATGTGGATGTTACACTTTTACACGTAGCACCTACCTAAACATTGTTGAAGACCATGTATACCTTTTCATGGAAACGGTATTCCCTGATGGCTGTGGCCTCTTTCAGCAGGATAATGCACCGTTCCACAAACCAAAAATGGTTCAGGAATTGTTTGATGACCACAACATTGAGTTTGAGGTGTTGACTTGGCCTCCAAATTCCCCAGATCTCAATCCAATAGAGCATCTGTGGGATGTGCTGGACAAACAAGCCCGATCCATGGAGGCTCCACCTCACAACTTACAGGACTTAAAGGATCCGCTGCTAACATCTTGGTGCCAGATTCCACAGCACACCTTCAGGTATCTAGTGGAGTCCATGCCTCGAGGGGTCAGTGCTGTTTGGGCAGCAAAAGGGGGACGAACACATTATTAGGCTGGTGGTCATAATGTTATGCCTGATCGGTGTATATTCCTATATTATATTGGCTGTGTTTCTGTGGTCCTAATTTCTCAAATTTCCCATCAGAGATCAATAAAGTCCACCTATCTATCTATCCATCCATCCATTCATCCAACCAGCCATCCTTGCTTCCAAAGTTCTGTATTCCCATGTTCTCAGGTGTCCCCTACTGACTACATTCCCAGAGTCTTATATTCTGAAAGTCTTTATCTTTTGCATTAACTAATATTCCCATAACTACGTTTCCAAATTCTTATCTCTTCTCCAAACAGCCCTACACTTTCTGGAACCTATCTTTCCAAGGCTGTGTGTTCCCACTGCTCCATATTCCTGAAGTATAATATATATTCTCATTCTCTTATATTCTAAAAGTTTTACATTTCCACATGTCTACATTCCCAATATTCCATGTTTCCCACATTCAGTATCACCCCTGGGTTGCAGCTTCCCTAAGTATTACATTATATATCCTACAACAGATTCTTATTCTGGGAAATCCTAGTTTCCCCAAGATCCAATGTTCCCAATGATCCTGTTAATATATTTCTATGCTCCCAATGTCCACTATTTTTCCAGCATTCAATATTCCCAGAACTGTGTACTGGCAGGGATCCATTTTCCTAACCAGTAAAATATTTCTAGAGTCCTATATTGTTAAAGTCCCAACTTCCCAACATCAATATTCCCCAAAATCCCATGTTCCTACAGTCCTGCATCCCAGTGCTATTTATTCCCAGATCCCTGTGTGTTTATAACTCTATATTCCCTCAACACTATATTGTTTTACTGTCCTGTATTACAAAATTCCAACATTCCAAAGCTCTAATGCTTCCATAATGCAGTGTTTCCATAGTCCTATATTCCCAAATTCAACTGTTCCCAGGTTTCCATCATCTCCAAGTGTTATATTTCCAGTGCCATATATTCTGAACATTCTAACATTCCATGTTTCCAGTATCCAACATCTCTACACAGCCTCAATACTCTATTCTGCAAACAGGACAAGAAAACTGATGTTGGTATTTATCCTAATATTGCGTGTAGAACACAACCATCATCTCAGTGACCATTATCCAGATTCTTTTTAAAGGACCTTATTTGGGAATTTTGCTACACTCCTGGAAGAAAACAATCCAATTAGACGACTAGCTGCTTCCCAAACCCTGAGCTAGCAAGCTAACAAGGTGCTAAGTCTCTCTCAGGTAGTGTGCTTTAGATGGTTATTGTACCCAGCACTGGGGTGTAAATTCAGGAAATTTAAAATACATGACGCTTCCTAATGCCTCCCTGCGGTTATCTCTGAGAGAGAGAGCTGGGTGAAGAATTACTGCAGAATAAACACAGGACGGGTTCTGCAGAGAACTTTATCATTATTAATGATGCATGAAGACACGTCTCCTGAACAGTGGCTTGTGATTGGAACTCTGATATAATCAGAAAGTAAATAAAGGGGATGTGTTGCCCCTGTATGCTGATTCCCTGGTCACAAACATGCAGGAAGCTTTTAGATCTGTTTTCAAAGCTGCCGAGAAGAATAAAGAGATTTCACATGTTTCCATAAATGTGTAGAAAGGGGATTTGGGGAATTTTCGCTACCGGCTAATTTCTACAATAATAAAAAACTTAAAACTGGGTTTGTGTAGTTATAGACTAGTCTATATTTTTATTTATTTCATTTATTACCTGGACAGAAATGCATCTACTCAGAACACTAGTGAAGGAGAACCTGCGATCTGTAAAGGAGAACCTGTTAACCTGCTAACAGACTAGGTAGTTAGCTGAGAAGACTGCTTGAAGAAATTACTTCAAATAATTTGATCAAATCAGCTTTACTTCACAAAAATGAAAAACCTGATTCAATCTGAATGAAGAAACTGATCAGGTGACAAAAATAAAAAAGCATGGTTCTTTGTGACATTTTGGGAATCTGTAAGTAAGGTACTCACATGTAGCGTAGATTTGGGTTCTGGGCGAAAGCACGAGACTGGATGGTCCTCAGATTGCAGTTCATGATAGTCCTGAAACAGAAAAGAACACAAATATTTTTGTTTTCCTTCTCAGCCAACCGCTGTGACATTTTCCCAAACACTTGTAGGAGTGCGCAGACTGGAAGAGGGCTTATTGTAAATGACGGCGAAGGCTAAGCCACGATGGTATCTATGGAAACCGGCATTCAGACAGAGAGGGCCTGTGGATCGCGCCAGAGTCAAACAGCGAGTGTGCTGATTACCTGCTGATTTAAAGTCGCATTCGAGGTAAATCATAGGTCTGGGTTGAAGCACACGACTTGTGAAAGGAGGAGAAAGGTGCAGTTTGGTTGTTTTAACCCGGGATGACACCGACACCGTCTGAGCCGATAATTATTTAGACAGCTAAAGGAGATGATAAAAAAAGCCCGGCATCTTCTCTTTCTCTTGAGGTATCATTACAGCCAGGATGCTCATAGGAAACACAACCTCTCCTCCCTCTCCTCGTTACTCTCGCTGGCATCTCCAATCAATTATGTATATTGAATCCGTTTTTATCGCTGGCATCTGTGAGATGTTCATTCGTGCTGAGCGCCTGCTCCGGTTTTCATTACAGCGGTGTGAAGGAGTAATCAGATCCACGGAGTCTGATTTGCGGTCTAGCCCACACAAAGGCACAGGTTGTGATGCAGGACTTTAATCGTTCCAGCTGCCGGTCGGTCTGTAGATTGTGATTTCCGATCCTGGGAGTCGAGGAGCCTTAATGGTGTTAAAGATCATTGAGCCATTTGAATCAGTGCACTAGAGTGAATATTAATGAAGGATGGATCCTGGTGTCTCTGTTGGGACTGATCATGTGCAATGGTATAGAACACTAGGATATTGGTTCCCCACAGCACCAGGGTCACTGGATTGGCCCTGACCTCTGGTGTGCATATTTTCAGTCTTTGTGTGGGTTTTCTCTGGGTTTTCCAGTGGATTTCCTCTCTGGACCTTTGGTGATTTTTTAGGTTTCTTTGGTGGGTTTTCTCTGGGTTCTCCAGTGGATTTCTTCTGGGTTCACTCTGCTTTTTATGATGCGTTTCCTCTGATTGCCCCAGTGGGTTTCCTCTGGGTTCTTTGGTGTTTTTTTTGTGGGTTCATTCTTGGGTTTGCTCTGGGTTCTCCAGTGGATTTCCTCTTTGGTTCTTTGGTGATTTTTTTTGTGTGTCCGTTGATGGCTTTCCTCTGGGTTCTCAAGTGGATTTTTGTGGGTTGTTAGGTGGGTTTCCTCTGGGTACTCTAGTGGATATCCTCTGGGTTCTCCAGTGGGTTTTCTGTGGTTTCTTTGGTGAGTTTCCTCTTGGTTCTCCAGTGGGTTTCCTCTGGGTTCTCCAGTGGGTTTCCTCTGAGTTCTTTGATTGATTTCCTCTGGGTTCTTTGATGGATTTCCTCTGGGTTCTTTGGTGGGTTTCCTCTGGGTTCTTTGGTGGGTTATTTGTGGGTTTTTTGATGGCTTTCCTCTGGGTTCTCCAGTGGTTTTTTGTGGATTCTTTGGTGGGTTTTCTCTGGGTCCTATAGTGGGCCAAGTTCCTGGACACCTGTTTATAACTGAATGCAATACATTTCTGATTCCCCAAATGTCACTGTTGTAGTCTCACTGTTCTACAGTGTTGTCTTGCTGGACTGCTCACACTTGATGATAACGATGCCACATGAATTCAATACAAAAGCCACATGAATTCCATTCTTGACTGTTCATTGACCTTCATGTTCCATGGCCACATGTATCAGATCTTGTATCCCATACAAAAGTGACTCAGGTCTGATTTCAAAAGACTTTTGGAATTTTTGTGTCCACACAGTCGTGAAAAACATCAGACCTGTGCTGTGTTTATGTAGAACACTTGACAACTTGCTAATCTGAAACTTTAGGCTTCTTTGGTTATTCCTCTAGATGACATTTAAAGGATCTATAATAAAAGTGTTTCAGTCTCATAAAATGGGAACCTTTAATTATTTTCAAAAAGCTCCATACAGAACCCTGGATTTCCCTGTGTCTAGTGATGAAAGTGAAGGTGCTAGTTTTATGCTAATGCATCAGAGTAAAAAATGGATTCAGTTTTTAAATGTACAATACATTGTAAAAGCCATGCTAACTTTATCCATTAGGCAACATTCACATTTGCTTGTGTGAGGATTTGGCCGTTAAACTAGTAGAAATGTTATTACAAACAAATACTCTGGTTTCTTGAACCGACACCAATTCCAGCAAGAGCAACTAGCGGTTTCTTAGTCGTGTATTGATTTTTTAATATAATTAAACATAAAATGTTATGTTAGATCAATAAAAAGAGTTAAAACAGCAAGAAGCAATGAGATGCTGTGGTTTTCAGACTGGGTTTTAGGCACTAGTGGAGTATTGACAAACGCTAGTCGCTGATGAGAAACATGCTAATCAGCGCTGCTGTAATTGCTTTAAGCCTTCAGAAATTGGCTAGGAGAAAACGTGCATGTGCTAGCATGTGTACGCGAGATTGTGTGAGGATGAACTTCCTGTGAGGCATCCGCAGAGGTGTTTTGAAAGAAGCCAGCTACAGCGGGCCAAACACCGAGAGGGAAGGGAGAAGGAAAGGAAGGACCCGAGTTCTCATCCAGACGCCGGGCGATGGGGGACGTAATTAAATTTCCTGGCTGCTCCAGTGCTGTTTATTGGATCAGTGCAAAGCAGGCCTTGGGGAGGATCTTTTTGTTTGTGGGCCGACTTAAAAGGAAAATCCACACTGCTAAAGTCGACCACTGGGAGATGAGAACACCCAGCTGACCGGCTAACATCGTCACAGATTGCTAATCCATAGATCTACCAGTTCGAGTGCTATCACTACCGCTATCGAAGTGAACCATGTTCCTTGAAGCCATGCAGGCTGTGTTTCACACCATCTGACTTCAGGTTGAGGGAGAGATCAGTGATATGGTGCTAAAAAGTGTTTCTGCTACTCACAGTCTCTGGATTCCAGTGTACAGAGCCATGTCAACCTCCTGTACGGTTTGAAGACCCAACCAGTTCTCGATGTGTCTGTGGAAAAGGACAACAACAAAAAAAAAATCAGTGAAGGGTCAGAGAGCTCAGGCTAGTCAGCTAGCATGCAGAAACTAGCGAACAGATGTGAAGTGGACAAAGGAGTGACAGGATTTCCTGGGTTTAACAGGGGTGGAGCTTCAGCTCAAGTGTTAGGTCCACAAATGTAAAGTGTCTCTAATACAAAAACATTCTCTCAGAAATGCGAGCAAAAAATGGATGTTTTTAAAAAACCTTACAAGACAATTGGCACATTTTTAATACAATTTAATCACGTTTACTGTTGAACAATGTAACCGGAAATCATTTATTCTAATACGTCATCGTTTCTATAGTAACAGCTCATTCACAGAGACGTTTACAGCAGACGCGCCACATAAACAGATTAAAAAATCATTGTCAAGATGACATTTTCTATAAGGAGATCCTGGTTTATGGAAGGAGTCTCCAGCGTCGGTGCTTTAAAGTTTACGCTAAACAGGATGTTTACAGCCGATACAACAGGAGCATTCCTCGTTTAACGGATGTTTCACAACAGAACCATAAACGGATAAAAAGTACAAGTGTGCCGTCCTGTCATAAAATCGCTGGCAGATCGTATTAAACAAAATTTATTCGAATGGTATGCAAAGATATGCAGATAAGTGGGCGGGGTTTCTGTTTCTAGCTGCTCATTCTCTCTCGTTACAATTTGCAGTTGCTGTCGTTTTTCAGAAACCTTTAAATCAGATAGAAAACTAAAGTGTTGATTAAGGCGCATCGCCTCCAGATAAAGACGGACTAAAGGGCTGATTTCGGTGCTTTATGGAGGCGAGAGTGGCGAAGGCTGATGCTGAAACTGGAGTTCTAGCAGCAGCAGCAGATGTGAGGAGATCCAGCTGCTGTAGGCTTTTGAGAGAGCGATTGAGAGTGAAGAGAGAGAGTGAATTCATAACACACACATGTTGATTAATGACTGTTTTCTTCCTGGAGCCATGCGTGAGAGTCGTGCGAACGCCACTTCAGGCCATCGCTGTGTTGCGCCGATAAAGCGGAGGCTTGTGAGGAAAACCTCAGCAATCACCGTGAATCAAAGAGAAACTTTCTGCTCGGCGTATCGGCGCTTTACAGATGAACTCAATACAGTTTATTAATCTGCCATTGCACATTCCACATCGGGAAGGTTTTTTTAAGTAAGGAAATTAAACAGCCAATTTATACGTTTTTTCCATGCAATAATATGCATTTTCATAGCCACCAGTTTAGCATCATTTCTCAGGAATAATGTTTAACACACTAAAGTGAGAAAAAGTTTTTTTGCATCATCACACCATTTTGAAATTGTTTGTGTTTTAATTTTTTTAAAGTAGGAAAAAAAACCGTGAAACGCACGTGTGGTATTTTTAGACAGGTTTTTCGTGGGAATTTTTTTCATTTTTATTTATTTGTTTATGAATCTTTTATTTGTGTTTTCATTTTCATGGAATTTGTTTACTTTTTTTATTTGTTTGTAATTGTTTTTTATTTATTTATTTATTTATTTATTTATTTATTTATTTATCAATCATGGTTATTAATTGTTAATTGTTAGTATTGCTATTTTCACACTCAATTATCACCATGGCAGATGGCACATGCTGTTCATTTCAGATCTTCATCACTCAGGGCTTTAATGTGTAGAAACAGTGTATATGAGTGGAATGAAGAGTATTCTACGCACACACACACACACACAGAAAATACCAAAGCTCTGAGGATGAAAATCGACACCTCATGTAGAAAGTTATTGTCATTTCAGAACTACAAAGCAGAACAAATAACAGAACACAAAAGGCAGCGTAATTACATTTATATTGCAGCAGCATTTATTTCTTACAACCTTCCTCACTTTACGTCACCTTATTCATTACACTGTCAGATTTGCAGGAAGCACACACACACACACACCTTGACTTTAATAATGCTCTCTCTCGCTGCTGAAAGAAAGTGTACCGTTTAGAAGCCGTTCATTTGGAGAAGGTTAGACGGCAGAAAATTAAATTAAAATTAAAATTAAATTATTATTTTCTTTGCAGATCTCGAATTCTGTCTAAGAGCTAATTATATGATTATCTACATCGCTAATTAGCAGCAACAAATCATCGATACACCGTATATTCAGTGGTGTGATTAATCTCGGTGTTAATTAGCGCCTGTTTTAAGTATATTTTGTTGATCTCAGATCAGACGGCGCTAACAGCGTTTATTTACTATTTAAGAGTTTTCTATTAGTGATTTATTTGACTTTAACAGCGAGTGATATTAGCGAGACGCCGAAGATGCCAAGGACGCCGCAGTGGATACGACTGCCTGGCCGCGGCACAAGATCCGCTATGAAGTTCTTCCCAGGATTTACGGATAAATCTGACATTTTGGCAAATAAGCACGCTCCCAAGTTTGACATGATGAATACATTGACATTCAAGACGCCGGTGTCCCAGATAGCAGAACGTAGCATCCGCACAAGCTTTGGCAGGAAAAACCTAGAGATAATTACGTTTTTTTTGCTGCACCCGAGCCAGAGTGGGATGTTCAGCAACATGGGCAGATGGTTCTGTATGAAGTTTTATAATTTGGCCTGGAGGGACCGGAGCTTCAGCTGCTGTCTAGCTAACGAAAGCTAAGCTCGCTAAGCCTCTGCGCATCAGAGCACTCTCTGGCTGGGTGTGAATTCAGAGCGCCGTCGGGATGCTAATTCAGATATTCAGATGGCTAAGATCTAAAGAATCGGACTTTCTGATGGGAGAAAGGAGCAGCGTGCTGCTGACAGCACAGTTGTGTGTGTGTGTGTGTGGCTGATGTTTCCTGATCTGTACAAGCTGCAAATTTGTCTTAATTCAGCAAAGAAATTGGAAATAAGATGTTACCAGCGCTCCAGCAAACAGCGCTGTGGGTCATTTGGTTAACCCGACTCACCAGCATCAAAAATAATAAATCAAATCCATTGAGATCTGATTAGCATATTAGCATTACGTAACACATCAAGCGGCTAGCTTTCAATCATGTTTAGCCATGTTCCGTGTGAGGTTCTGGTTGGACGCTAGCTTCTTCAAGCACAAGCGATTTGCATTCTGGAAGAACAGCGAGCCAAAAGAGAGATTAAGTCCAGATTGGCTGCTGGGATGAGAGCCGGTGTGTGCCAGAGAGGACAGGAACAAGTTTGGACAGACGAGGGCGAGCGTCAGGGTTTAAAGAGAGAAGAAGCGGTGGAGGCAAGAACGGCGGACAGCCGCGCGGCATCTAAAGAGGATTAAATCTCGAAACTCAACAGATTTAATGTACATCCAAAACTAAGTCATGTATATAGATAGATAGATAGATAGATAGATAGATAGATAGATAGATAGATAGATAGATAGATAGACTCCGCTAGGATAGTGAAGCTGCACCCAGACAGCACTGTCCTTTAGAAGTTCCAGCACTGGAACATTAGCCGTGTTCCCTTTAGGCCCTGAAGCCAAAGTAGTAGCCTTTTCCCATCCTCTCCTCCCCTGTGCTTCATCTAGATTTATGACTTACCCAACTACCCACAATGCAATTACAAGCGGGCTAATGAGGGAGCGTGTAATGACGGATAAGGCTGCCGGGGTCCCCGGAGTGCGTGTTGGACACTGATGTAAAATCCTGCCCTTGTCGTTGTGCCATTGTGCAACACACCCATGACATTCTCCTCATGTCTGCCTGGTGAGAGTGTTAAGCAGCAGCTGGAGAAGGCAGACTAGTGAAACTCAACGGCAATTCTAGCAGCAATTCTAAGCTCGGGAAAAGACGGCCATCTTGCCGAGCGTCCCCAAGGACGCGGATCCCGTCGAGTCTTTATCGTCTATCCGTCTCAATCGCTTAGAGATGTCTGAGGCTTTATCCTAATACTACCAGCTCTGTTATTATCTTTCTTCTGCTCGCTCACTCGTTCCTTCCGGAATTAATATTCGTTCTAATACGTAGCGTTTCTATGGTAACAGATCGATCACAGTAATATATGGTGCGGTGGATGCATCACAAGAAAAAGGATCGTATAAAACACGTTTAACATATAAGGAAGGAGTCTCCGGTGTCAGCAATTTGTAACAGTCAGGAGGATTTCCCGGTTTCTCAGTGATAATTTTATATCTTATTAACTTGAATAAAGAGGAAATGAAGAGAGGCAGGTGAGGGAACGAGTCTTCAGAGCTGCTTTAACAGAAGAAACAGGAACTGGAAAAGCTCTTTCACAGTGTGATGTTCCACAATCTTAAATGTAACCAATGAATAAAGGGATAAAAAAGTAATTTGGTGATAAATGTGAAACTGAAATTGTTGCTAAATTACAGCGATAAAGGAGGAATAAATGCTCCGAGACGTGCTGTTACAGGAAAAGAACAGTTGAACAATCAATGTGATAGTTGAGTCTTTATCCTGGTCCAGGTGACGGTGGAATCTTTATTCTGGTCAAAGTGATAGTGGAGTCTTTATTCTGGGCAATGTGATGATGGAGTTTAAATCCTGGTCCAGGAGATGGTGGAGTCCATATTGTAGTCCAGGAGGTGGTGGTGACTATAATGTGGTCCAGGAGATGATAAAGACTATAATGTGATCCAGGAGAAGGTGGAATATATATCCTGGTCACCATGAAGGTAGAATCTTTATTCTCATCCAGGAGGATGGAGTCTTTATCCTGGTCAAAGTGATAGTGGAGTCTTTATCCTGGTCAGTGTGATGATGGAGTTTATATCCTGGACCAGGAGATGGTGGAGTCCATATTGTGGTCCAGGAGGTGGTGGTGACTATAATGTGGTCCAGGAGATGGTGGAATATATATCCTGGTCACAGTGAAGGTGAAGTCTTTATTCTCATCCAGGAGGATGGAGTCTTTATCCTTGTAAAAGTGATAGTAGAGTCTTTATCCTGGTCAATCTGACGATGGAGTTTATATAATGGTCCAGGAGATGGTGGAGTTTATATTGTGGTCCAGGAGATGGTGGAGTTTATATTGTGGTCCAAGAGATGGTGGAGTTTATATTGTGGTCCAAGAGATGGTGGAGTTTATATTGTGGTCCAAGAGATGGTGGAGTTTATATTGTGGTCCAAGAGATGGTGGAGTTTATATTGTGGTCCAAGAGATGGTGGAGTCTTTATCCTGGTCCAGCTGAGAGTGGAGTTGGAGCCCAATCCAGGGCCACTGGTGTGACACCAGTTCATCAGCAGGCAGGTTTACTGGATCTATTTTGTCCCCCATATCCCAGCTCAAGTCAAACATTTGACCTGGGAATTGTTGTTCAGTTCTAAGAGCCAAATCAGGGACAAAATCCATCTTTTGACAAACACAACATCCTGACCTCCGACCGGCAGCTGTACAACAGGAATCATCAGTGCCTCAGCACGCACTGAGAACATAACCAGACCTCCATCTGCTGCTGGCTCCAGTTCTGCAAATATTTATAACCAGCTAGAGTCATTTCACAAGCTTCATTTCCTGACGACGAGCAACGGACATTTAACCAGAACATCAAAGACTTTAATTAGTGTGTTTTAGAGAGAGATGCTAGGATTACACCAGGACTCCATACCGGGACCGGGGGTCAGGGAGAACCTCTCAGCTGGTCAAAATCTGACTAGAGGAAGCTTTGAAAGCTGAAGGTTCTACTTGACGTCACACAAACACATCTACGCTTCTGCCAAGTTGCCAGCAGTGGAACAAATAGCTCTGTATTGCTGACAGATTTCTCCAACTTTCTTCTCAAAGTTTGGATTTAAACACACTCCTAGAAAAAGTTCTTTCTGTTGTAGGATTCGTCATGAGATCATTTATATTTAATACACTTGCTTTAATACGTTATCGCTGCTATAGTAACAGTTCATTCACAGGGAATCAGCAGCCATCCCACGATGAAAGAACATTCTGGAGGTGTTTATGTATCATGTATGGAAGGAGTCTGGAGTAACAGTCAGGGGTAAAGCTGTAACTTTAAATATTCAGACATTTCCAGGACAGAGGAGTTCACACTGTCTAGGTTTCTATGGTAACAGGATATGCTGTGATTTTTCTCTTATTAACTTGGAGAGAGAATAAAAAGAGGCTGCTGAGGAGAAACACTGTTTATAGCTGCTATAACAGAAGAGACAACAGGAACTCGATGCTCCACATCATTAAATGTAACTATAAATGGATAAGAAGTACGACGTGTCATGCAGTAAATGTCTGTGGTTTCAGATGATTAATAAAACGCTTCAAGGCTGCTACAGGAAAATACTCCACCCCTTCAGCCTGGTGTCAGTCACTGTGCTTCATCGCAACACCTCATGGCTGATTATTTTTCTGGAACATTATGTGCCCAAGTGTGTTAATCCTGACATAAAGGTGGATGAAATTGTTTTAGAAACAATTGTTTTTGAAATCCAACATGTTTCTTATTCAGGCTACACAAAAAAAGAGTTCCTCATGGGTCCTTTGGATAGTTTTAATGGTTTTATCCTTCAAAAAAACCCACATGAAGCATTGCTCCTACAGAAGTGCTGTGGCATTGTGAAGTGTGTTTACTCTCAGCAGTGGAACACAGATTCATGGTGAACCATCCAGAATTTTATTTTGCCAACTTTGAATTTAAGCCTTAAAAAGCATCTTATTTTCTCCATTTAAAACAATACTTCCTACACAGGTGTTCCAGTCCACTGATGAAATAGAAATGGACTTTTTTGAGACGTTTTCAATCACTTTTCAAGAAGTGAATGATGTTCAGGCTGTGAGTCTGATATGAAATAAGTCAGGACGTGTGTTTTTCGCTCTGTTGGATAACCTTACACAGACTGGTTGAGGATCAAATTTGAGCTGAACAAGCACTCGGAGCATCTCAGAGAGCAGAAATGGGTTTGATATCAACATATACTTTGAAGATACAAACATTTGAGTGGAACTAAAAGAACCGTTTTTTTATATATTTCAAACTTTTATATTCAAACAAAGTCCTGAGTGCCTACTTTCATATGGGCTTCATATTAACTTGAACTGTGGAGTGGAACATGACAAAGACCTTCAATCATCAATGTGGATGCAGCAAAACAGGATCAAACTCCATTTTTTGGCTTCAGAGGCGTAGCTTTTAACCTGTTTACAGTGCAAAAAAGAGATTTGAAAATGATCCATTGATCACAACAGCACTGTGATGTCAAAGTGATTTGTCAAATGCCTCAGGAATGACGCTGAGAGGTACATATTGATCATATTCCACCTCTTCCTCACAAAGATGTAACATCAAAACAAAGAGAAGCTAAACTTCAAACATGCTATCAAAAGAAGAAGAAAAAAAGTCCTGGACACAAAGTAAAGCCTGACCAGCAGCTGAGCACAAAATGGTGCAACACGCAAGACGGTGATGTTTTCAAATTATCCGGCTTTGACGTCCACTTGAGAGCATCTCGTTTTCACTGACTGTCCCTTCGCCAACTTCCACACGTCTGTCCATGACTTTACCATTTTACGAAATTCTCCTGTCAGTATTTCCTGCTTATCACATAAACATGCAGCTGTTACAACAGACAACAGATCGATGTTGACCACGTTCCCACTGGACAACCGCAAACCTTCAAACACACTTCGGGTCATGTCTTCTAGCTCCAGCACACACTTTAGGTCTCGCTTTAGGACACACTTCAGGACACACTTCAGGACACATCCAGCATAATTACTGTAATGACTTGTTTGGCCAATGTGTCTTAAATAAAGTTAATGAAAAACATGCAGGTCATTAAGGTCCATCAGCAGTCTGATGAAGCGGTTAGCATCCTGCTTGGCTCTGGTCTCTCGTCAGGAGGCGTCCCGGCTGTATCCGGTGCTGGAGGATCGATATCTGGAGCTCTGGAATGGATCAAAGCTGAGGAGTGAATGATGGACGGAGCAGGTCTCAAAGTGCACACTGAGCCCTTTTCCCTAGTGACTAATTGAGCAAGGGACTAATTGATGGAGCCATCGATTGGGAAGCGCAGCGGCTAAATGGCCACTAATGAGCCTGACAGCTTTCAGGATTCAGAGCTTCAGCTCACTGTTGCGAGACTTCACCAGCTAACTCGTGTGTAAAGTTATAGACTATCGTGGGCTGGTGGTGGGTTTAACATAGGAGGTTTGCACACTGACACTGGAGTACACTGGTGTGAAACACTCCAACATCCACCATTAACACCACCAGATAACGAGATCACACCTACAGCCAATGTGGAGTCACCAGTCCACCTACTGGTAGGTTTTTGGTTTGTTAAGGTTTGAGGAAACTGGAGAACTCCACTAAGAGACTGAGCAGGATCCAATCAGGATCAAACCAGTGACTCTGGAAAAACATTACCCACCATCACCACTATGGAAATGTTGTATATTTTATAAAATATTCTTCTATTTCTAAAGCAGCTCTGATTAGAGCCCAGTGTAATGGAGAAATCCTCTGTTCTAGATTTCTTCCTGCAGTAGGACTTTCCTCCAGAGTTCCTCTAGACTGAGAAGCTGAAACACCTTCAGGATACCAGATCGAGACTTTCTTTCAAATGAGAAAGGAAATGATACAGTAGTAAATATAATATTCTGTTAACTTTCTAATGACCTTTTAGCAAAGTTTCTTAGAGAATTTACCAAAACGCTCTTCTACCTTTTACATATAAATGTGAAACTCATTAACTTTCTATAGAAGAACGTGTATTTTTTGTATTTTACATTATATACACTTAATTATAATATATAATATATAATATATAATATTCATAATATATATTATGAATTAACTACAGACTGGTATGTAGCTAGCTGGCTGAAGCGACGGTGCACTCGCTAACATTCTACATCCGTTCTTTTATTCCTTTTTTCCTTTTTCAGTTGATGTTTGCCCAAACTTGGGCTTCTTCCACCCTGCCTGGAGCTTTACATCATTGGTCCACGGGGTACTAACTAGACACGCGCGCCAAAATCCATCAGTTTCTCAGCGATGTTTGGATTCTACTGGGCTTCAGTCTGGAAGCAATCTGACTGAATCAACTTTATTTATCCTCGAGCGGGCGACTCTACCGGTGCTGGGCTTTTCAGCCGTGACTGCCGAGGCGGCATAAAAAAACACATCAAATTAACGTCACAACAGCAGCAAGCGTGCAAAGAGCTGAAAGAGTAGACGAAAAGTTCTGATGCAACGTGGACAGGTCAGCGATCCAGATACTTGGACCTGTATTCAGGTGGGCATGGCGAAGGTGTTTTGGCTAATCGGGTAAGTCTGGGTGGCGCAGGCGCAGATTAATACACGAGTGTTTGTTGAATTATTCACTGGCTCGCACCTCACCGTTCCTCTCACCTCCACAGACAGCGAGATGGATCTGAGCTCACAATCCACACATCAGGGTTAAACTCCCCCCAATGCGTCTGTGCTGCATGTTACCGTGGCAGCGCCGAGAAATGGCGGTCGTCTGTTAACGCGGCGAGGTTATGAATATTTTAGCAGCGCTCGGGCGAGAAGGAGGCACAAACAGAAAGGGGAAAATAATCACGGAGAAACATGGACTCGCGCGAAAAACCACGGGATAAAATGCTGTCCGATTGGTTAAAGTGGATATTCCACATCTGTTCAGTTGGCACATGATTTTATCCAAAGCGCCTGGGGTCCAGGAGCAGAGCTGAGCAGCTGAGGGCTCTGCATCTTGGTCAGAAGCCCAGGAAAGGCTCCAGGGTGGGCTACCAAATGGCAGGCTACCAAACTAAAGTTTCAGCCGAATGTCAGGAGACTCCAGGTTTGAATCATGATGATGCTATAACCATAACTCCGTAACTCCTCTGCTCACTGGAGAGGAACAAGGACGCACTTCCTGTTTCCTATGTACTAGATCCTCCTGTATATTTGTATTTTTCTCATTAAGAGCTCAAGCTTCCTGTCAACATGATTAAGAACTTTATATGATGCTGAGCTGTCATTAGTTGTGCACAGGGGGTGGGGCTTCCTGGAGCTAGCTTAACAGCAATAATCAATAAATAAGTTGAAATAAAAATGTATCTATTAAATAAATGAGTAAAGTGAAAAAAATAATTAGATAATTTTAAAGGTATATAAATGTTTAATTATTTATTTATTTATTTATTTCGTTAGTTAGTTAGTTTGTTTATTGGTTGTAGACACAGACAAAGTGTCTGTGTGATATAAATGAGGTTTATTTAGAAGTTTTGTAAAGGCTTCAGTAAAGTTTAGAATTAGTTTAGAATTCTAAAAACGAAAAATAATGAAATAAAAAGTCTATAGTTTGTGTGTGTGTGTCACCCAGTAGTCGTTTAATTAACCGGGCCCAAGGAGGCTGTACACACCGCTACACATGACATGATACACACACAGCTTGACAACTTGATACACAACACTACCCAACATGACACACACAACACTACACACTGCTACACACACTGCCATGCAACAATCACACAGAGGGGCCCAAACCCCGCCCACCTTCTCCCCCTGATATGACTCCTCCCATCAGTTTCCTCTTTCTTCTATCTGGTGAACATACGACCGCCGGGACACACACCATCCGTGTATCACTGTGACGATGGTTTCATCACAATACCACAACCCACACGTCCACAACGCACTGCTCCTCAAACCTGCCTAATTATTACTTAATTATTTCTTTTATGACCGCTAGTCAGCTAGCATTACATCTAGCAGCATGTCACAGGATGATGTAAAAAAAAAAAAAAAAAAAAAAAAAAAAGTCAAGGTCACTGTGTAACTGATGCACCACATAGGAGAAATGTATTTTTATAAAAAAAAAAAACCTTTTTATTTCTGATTCTTTCTGAAGACATCTTCTCTTATTACTCTCTGAACAGCCAATCATCTGCTTCACAGATCAGTCATTTAACTTCATTTCATAGGAAATGATATTTTGTAGAATTTTATTCCATAAATCATATGTGAACTTTTTATTTCCTGACAAAATATTATTATATTCATAGGAAGGTAATAACTAATATTTATATTGATATTATGTAATATGTGAAATAATTAATTAAATAATTATTTGACATATTAATATATTAAATTAAATACATCATAATAATACTAATTATTATTATTTTATGTACTTAATTCTATCATTAATATAATTATGATCATTATAATATGTCAATTAATTTCATTTATTATTATTATTATTATTATTATTGCATAACATTTCATTGCATAAACTATTTTTACATAATTATTTTACATAATAGTTATTAATTCTAATAATATAATCAAACATTTATTTATTTATTTATTTATTTATTTATTTATTTATTTATTTATTTATCACTCATGTTAAATCTCCTACATTCTTGGTTCCTTGCTGTTTTATTTGAACTGATATTCAGGATTAAAATGAAGACTTCCTGTGGTTGGTGCTGAGCATGAGAAGAACAGGAAACACAGATGAAATCGAGCTCCATACAGAAGGTCTGATGAATTTAGACGAGTGTTTAGTGTTTTTTTTCAGTAAATCAGTATAAATATTGGACTAATCTAATGTCATTCTACAGCTGATGCCAGATTCCCAGCAGCTGTGAGTCTCAGGAGGATTTAGTGAGTTCGGAGTGAACACATGTACAAACATCTCGCTGTGTTAGCTGATCTGAGTGGCTAAGCGACTTCCTGAGGATCCGCATCTCGCTTTTACACACAACGGGAGAAACCGAGCTGCTGAGTAAATATGCATGAGCTGCAGATCTGCATACGGGAGCGTGTGTGTGTGTGCATGTGTGTGTAATATTCAGGGATTCGGTCGCTAAGGCTAGATGAATACGAGGAGATGACACTAAAACATCACTAAAACCTTTGAAAAATTCCAGCAAATCAGCATCATGTAGCTGAAATCATTTTCATCATCATCATTGTCATCGTCCTTTTCATCATCATCATCATCATCATCATCATCATCATCCTCATCATCAAGGTCCTCATCATCATCATAGTATTCATCATCATCGTCGTCCTTATCATCATCATCATCGTTGTATTCATCATCATCATCATCTTTATCATTGTCGTCATTATCATCGTCCTCATTATCATTATCATCATCATCGCCATCGTCATCATCATCATCCTTATCATCATCATCATCACCACCGCCGTCTCATCTTTATCTCTCCTACAGTCCTGAGGAACGCTTTCTCCAGAACCCTAATTATTCTTTCCCACCTCCAGGTGATGTGTTCAATAATGTAGAAGCTCCTTTGAGTAACGGTGGTCATGCATCCGGCGCTGAGAAGAAACCTCACATGAAAATTCCCTCCGTCTCCCAGACTCACAGCTCGCAGTTCTCTCGCGCGTTTATTACAACTCCTAATAAATCAGACGCCATGAAGGTGACAATGACCGAATTCAACCACTTTTATCCATTTACAGCTACACAGGAGAGCAGTGCAGGGCATACACCGTTACTTTATTACAGCGCTACCGTTTCCATAGCAACGCCTCATCCGCAGGGGGCGCTCCGGTGACGATAAACGGATTAAAAAAATAAACAGTGATACGGCGAAGACTTTAGTGTGAAGAGAAACATGTTTTGACGTATAAGGAAGTTTTCCGAGGCAAGCGAGATTACGATGTTTTGGTGTGAAAAAAGGAAAGGCTGTGGGGTTAACATTAAACGTTAACAGATATAAACCGTCATGACATTAATCACCGGCATTAACTCCCTCAGTGTTCCTTTTATTAGCGTTATTCCCAGGATTGTAGTTTTCCGAACCCTCGTGAGTGGCTCGGAAGCGCAAAAGCTACACAAGTGTGCAGCTGGCAGCATTAGCATTAGCATAACGCCTCGTCTCATCCTGCCTCGGTGCCTCTGGATCAAGCCTCCAAGCTCCCGGAGGCGGTGAGGGAATCTGCTGAGTCGGCACAGTGCCTCTGTAGTACGTAAAACAATCCAAATATCTAGAGTCAGTCATGCAGACACGTCTCCCGTCTCTGAAACCTAGCGCATTTTTCTCACTTTGCAGGAGGAGGAAGTAAATGACATGCCAGCTCTGTTTACCGAATCCATCCGACTGGAACGTGGCCACTATTGAGCGCCTGTCACGCCGCTGTTAGCGTCTCTGAATAAAATCAAATGTTCTGCCTCTAAACGTGGCAAAGCATTTTTTTTCCGACTAACCCACAGTGAGAGCTGCTCCATGCTGCAGCAGCTGCTGTAGGAAGACCCTTTCGTACTGAAGTTCTCCTGATAAGAAACGGGAGCTAACGCTACATGCTACGACTTGGCGTTAGCGACGTCTTGCAGAAAAAGGGAGTGCTCCGGAAAAATGTCAAAAACCAGCCAGGATTTTACTATTTAATGTTTAATCCGGTATTTTAAAAAATTCCCTGCAGTAACCCAGGACCTTGGTAGTAAACTGGCACGAGAACTTAGCATGTGAATTCTACCAGCTTCCTTCTGTATTAGCGCGACAGCTGTAGCTAGCAAACCAGCTTGTTAGTTTGCTCATTGTTTTATTTATTATAATTTTATACATTAGCATATGAGTACTTTTCTAAACCCTGCTTTAAGCACAGCTAGAGGAACGTTTCACAATTCCTCCACAAGTTCTGTCTGCCCTCTTCCTCATACATGTACTTACTGACTCCTGTGATTGACAGGGGACTGAGAGTAAACCCCTCCCACCCAGAGACAACACAGATAATCTCTCTCTCTCTCTGACTGGATTTGAACTCTGAATGATAGAAGCAGATATCGCTTTTCTTTTTTCTTCATCCATTTGTATTTTATCTTCTACATGTTTGTTCTTTTCTTTCCTCTGTGTCCTCCTGCTCCACTCGTCATTTTCCTCCCAGATCCAGAGTTGAAAAATGAAACAGTTAGCATGTCTAAGATGTCTAACGTCCTCTGTTTTGAGTCATTTCTTATTAAAATCCCTCCACACACACACACACACACACACACACACACACACACTGACAGCACTGACAAACTGTAGCTCTAACAGCATCATTCATCACAACACACAGAAAAAAACCCACTTCTATTTCCCATCCAGTGTAGAGGCACATTGTGTGGTACATTGTGTCTCTCAGGATCCAGAGAGAGAGAGAGAGAGAGAGAGAGAGAGTGGGATAGAGAGGGAGGGAGGGAGAGAGAGATGGAGGGAAAGTGAGAGAGACAGAGAGAGAGAGAGAAGGATAGAGAGCGGGAAGGAGGGAGAGAGAGAGAGAGAGAGACAGAGAGAGGGTGGGAGAAAGAGAGAGAGAGAGAGAGAGGGATAGAGAGAGGGAAGGAGAGAGAGAGAGAGAGAGAGAGAGAGAGAGAGTGGGATAGAGAGGGAGGGAGGGAGAGAGATGGAGGGAAAGTGAGAGAGAGAGAGAGAGAGAGAGACAGAGAGAGAGAGAAGGATAGAGAGCGGGAAGGAGGGAGAGAGAGAGAGAGACAGAGAGAGGGTGGGAGAGAGAGAGAGAGTGAGGGATAGAGAGAGGGAAGGAGGGAGAGAGAGAGAGAGGGAGGGAGAGACAGAGAGGGTGGGTGAGAGAAAGAGAGGGTGAGGGAGAGAAAGGGAAGGAGGGAGAGAGGGAAGGAGAGAGAGAAAGAGATGGAGAGAGAAAGAGGGCAGGAGAGAGGGAGGGAGAGAGAGAGGGCAGGAGAGAAAGATAGAGGGTGGGGGAGAGAGAGAGAGAGAGAGAGAGAGAGAGAGGGAGTAAGAGGGGTGGGTGTTTCTGGTCGTCATGGAAACACGGCTTTGTTTGTTTGAATATTAGCGCTGGTTAATAGATCTTAGTGGAAGCTAGCTTGTGACAGTTATGAAAAGCCTGTTTGAGGATGAGCGACTCAGGTGCTGGAGGAGACGATGATAAACACAGCTCTGAAGATGCCAGGCTCCACTGCAGCGTCCCGGGCCGGTCCGCTCTCTCTCACACACACATCCCTCTTTCACACACCGCCGCAGTCCGTTCTTCCTCACCAGGGTTAGCATGCACATCCAACCTCCGCGTACAGAACCAACACAGGAAACTGACATATGTACATTTACATTCTGAACAACGACAGAAACAAGACACAGTGTTCTGCTGTGATCAGAGCTTTACTTTATCTCTTTATATTCAATAAATATATTATTATATTACTGTTAGCGCTGGAGTTAGGGTAGATACAAACTATCTCTCTCACCAGCCTCCCTTTATTCTCTTTCTCTTTATTCTCTCTCTCTGCTTTATTCTCTCTACCTCTCTTATATTCTCTCTCTCCCTCTCCTAAATTCTCTCTTTTTCTTTATTCTCTCTCTCCCTCTCCTTTATTCTCTCCCTCGCCTATATTCTCTCTCTCTCTCTCTCTCTCTCTCTCCTATATTCTCTTCTCTTTATTCTCTCTCTCCCTCGTCTATATTCTCTCTCTCCCTCTCCTAAATTCTCTCTTTCTCTTTATTCTCTCTCTCCCTCTTCTTTATTCTCTCCCTCTCCTATATTCTCTCTTTCTCTTTATGCTCTCTCTCCTTTATTCTCTCTACCTCTCTTATATTCTCTCTCTCCCTCTCCTAAATTCTCTCTTTTTCTTTATTCTCTCTCTCCCTCTCCTTTATTCTCTCCCTCGCCTATATTCTCTCTCTCTCTCTCTCTCTCTCTCTCCTATATTCTCTTCTCTTTATTCTCTCTCTCCCTCGTCTATATTCTCTCTCTCCCTCTCCTAAATTCTCTCTTTCTCTTTATTCTCTCTCTCCCTCTTCTTTATTCTCTCCCTCTCCTATATTCTCTCTTTCTCTTTATGCTCTCTCTCCTTTATTCTCTCTTTCTCTTTATCCTCTCTCTCCCTCTTCTATATTGTCTCTCTCTCCTTTATTCTCTCTCTTCCTCTCCTATATTCTCCCTCTCCTTTATTGTCTTTTATGCTCTTTATTCTCTCTTTATTCCCTCTTTTTTTACCCCCCCCCTCACTTTATTCTCTCTGTTCAGCTTCATAAGAGAATAATATTAAAACTGTGTAGAACTGTAAACTCCTCTGTCCTGGAAAAGTTCCAGTTCTCCCTCTGACTGTCACAAAGCACTGACACTGGAGACTCCTTCCACACGTCATAGAGAAACCAACTCATCTGTCCTTACTGACATCTTCAGCGCATTAGCGATGAATGAGCCGTTACTATGGAAACGATAACGTATCAGAACGAGAGCATAAATGAATCGATTTCCTGAAGTAAACATTCTGTTGGTTACAGTTACGTGCCATTAGCAGCTGGGAGAGTTTCAGAAACACACACACACACACACACACAGGGATAAGGCTGAAGTCCTGCTATTCTCTGCTCTCTGTGTTTTTAACGTCAGCAGCCAGCAGCGCTCCTTCAGAGACCAGCGTTAACAATATGTTCTGATATAAAAAAAAGAAGAAAATTCAGCATCAAATTGTGCAGCGTCCAAATAACTGCGTCCTCTGAACTGCGACCTCTGAGCTGGAGCACATCTGCTGTCGCTGATAAACACTCCTGCAGGGAGAGATCTGAGAAATGCTCACACACTCAACACTGCTGTTTATTAACACTGAGGAGAGTAGGGCTTTAACCAGACTGCTGAGGGGAGTGGAGAGAGAGAGACAGACAGACAGACAGACAGACAGAGAGAGAGGGAGAATGAGGAAGGAGGGAGAGAGAAAGTTAAAGCGAGAGCGAGAGAGAGAGAGACAGACAGACAGACAGACAGACAGAGAGAGAGGGAGAATGAGGAAGGAGGGAGAGAGAAAGTTAAAGCGAGAGCGAGAGAGAGAGACAGACAGACAGAGAGAGAGGGAGAATGAGGAAGGAGGGAGAGAGAAAGTTAAAGCGAGAGAGAGAGAGACAGACAGACAGACAGACAGAGAGAGAGGGAGAATGAGGAAGGAGGGAGAGAGAAAGTTAAAGCGAGAGCGAGAGAGAGAGAGAGAGACAGACAGAGAGAGAGGGAGAATGAGGAAGGAGGGAGAGAGAAAGTTAAAGCGAGAGAGAGAGAGAGACAGACAGAGAGAGAGGATAGCGAGAGAGGGAGAATGAGGGAGGAGGGAGAGAGAAAGTGAAAGTGAGGGAGGGAGAGAGAGAGAGAGGACAGGGATGAGGGGGGAGGGAGAGGGAAAGTGAAAGTGTGGGAGAGAGGAAGACAGAGAGTGAGAGAGAGAAAGTGAGGGAAAGAGAAAGACACGGGGGGCTTTAGGGGGTGAGAGAGAGTGATAGAGAGAGGGAGGGGAAGGGAGAGAGAGAGAAAGTAAGAGCATGGGAGAAACAGAGAGAGAGAGAGAGAGAGAGGAAGACTTCTGTGATTAAAATGTGTTCAATACACAGCTGGACTGTAACTAACAAGTAGACTAATCTCATATTTGTATAAATATGTAATAAAATATAGTAATGAACATTTATTATTTATTAATTAACATTAATTAACATTTATAGCGTTAGCATTAGAACTAGAAAACTCTAATGCTAATACTTATTAACATATGCTAAGATTAGCATTAACCTTCATGCATGGTGTTTCAGCAGCGCCATGAGAAGAGTCTTTTTTTTTCACAGTCAGATGAATTTCTGATGTTTTGTGACACCGCTTAGCCTCAGAGCGCTAACTCGACCTTTGGTGCTCACGCTGTTGTTTTATCTCTCTTCAGAGCGCTAACAAAGCGCATCGCGGGTCAGGGTTTGTGCGGAACAGCTGCAGAGCGATTGAAGTCTCTCTTCAAATAGCTGCTAGTCGCTACGTCCATGCTAATATACAGAAAAAAACCTGAAGCTTTAGCATCTTTCTGACCGGAGACGAGCCGCTTCCTGTTTCTGCGTTTAATGTTTTTAGATTAACACCAGAGCTAATTAGCGTTCCGGGTCGTGGCGATCAGAGGGAAAGTGTAAAAACGCTCTCATTAGCTACAGCGTATGACATTGTTTAATCCTCATTAACAGCAGAGGGCCTAGCCTCCACGCGCAACTGCTGGATATTTCAAAAATAAATAAGAGAGAGAGACGTGTTTATCCGGCCTGAGAGCGGAGATTCTTTTCTTTAAAGCTCAATGTGTTTTTATTCAACTCACAGAGCAGCAGCTTCAACACACAGCGAGAGACACAAGTCTCAGGATCACAACACAACAAAACACCACGCAACCCCACGCAACACAACCCCATGCAACACAACAAAACACCACGCAACCCCACGCAACACAACCCCATGCAACACAACACAACACCACACAACACAACACAACACCACACAACACAACAAAACACCACGCAACCCCACGCAACACAACCCCATGCAACACAACACAACACCACACAACACAACACCACACAACACAACACCACACAACACAACAAAACACCACGCAACCCAACCCCATGCAACACAACACAACACAACACCACGCAACACAACACAACACAACACCACGCAACACAACACCACACAACACAACACAACCCCACGCAACACAACACAACCCCACGCAACACAACACAACACCACGCAACACAACACAACACCACACAACACAACAAAACACCACGCAACCCCACGCAACACAACCCCATGCAACACAACACAACACCACGCAACACAACACAACACCACACAACACAACACAACCCCACGCAACACAACACAACCCCACGCAACACAACACCACACAACATACAACACAACACCATGCAACACAACACCACACAGCACAACACACCACAACACACCACGCAACCCCACGCAACACAACACAACACAACCCCACGCAACACAACACCACACAACACACCACACAACACCACACAGCACAACACACCACGCAACCCCACGCAACACCACACAACACACCACACAACCCCACGCAACACAACACAACACCACACAGCACAACACACCACGCAACCCCACGCAACACAACACAACACCATACAGCACAACACACCACGCAACCCCACACAACACAACACAACCCCACGCAATACAATACAACACAGCACAACACACCACGCAACACAACAAAACACCACGCAACACAACACAACCCAGCACCACGCCATGTTAAAGACATTTGATTTATTATATTATAATAATGTGAAATATTATCTAATCTGGCTCCGGTTACACACAGGCATTTCCTTCAGTGTAAAATCCTGAAATCTCACAGCTCATGAAAGTGCAAACAGGATCATTAAACATTCCTGACTCTTTCCAACTAAAACTTAATCAACACAAACACACACACACACACACACACACACACACAGTCGTTCTCCTGCTATTCTGAATAAAGGTGTGTGAACTCAGAAGGGATGTTGTGTTGTGGCAAGGGGAGGAAATTAAAAGTAAAGGAAAGTATTTTCCAGACCTCGATTAGGTGAGATTGGAAAGTCTGTGAAGATGGGAGGAAGGTGTAATTAATTAACTAATTATTTAATGAATTTATTTATTCATGTATTATTTATTTATTTATTTATTTATTTATTTATTCATTCATTCATTCATTTATTTAGTTATCTACTTATTTATTGGTTCATTTATTTATTTACTTATTTATTCATTTTTTTATTTACTTATTTATTTGCTGCTCTGATGTGATGAAATCATCCGACAAGTTGCTCAGTCATTCAGTGAATCAGTCACATGACATATAGACATGTTCTATGGATACATGTGCACTTTTTGTCCATTTTTTGTTACCTAGGTGTTCCGAGAGATGTTTGGTGTTGTGTAAATTTTATTTGTTTAAAAATCATAAAAGAAAAGAGTTCTACAGCAGATTAAGAATTATAGGACTGTCACACACTGGAAAATGGGAGGCTCCACTTCACTGTATTGTCATGGATTTCCGAAAGGCTTAAGAAAGTACAACAACAACAACAACAACAACAACAACAATTTGCATTTCAAAAAGAGCGATTCCAAATCTAGCTTAAATCACAGCAGTGTGACTCACAACGCAACAAAAACACACACAAAAAAGACTCAAGAACCTTGAAATGTTACACAACAACAAAAATACAAAATAACAGCAACTAAGAACTCTCTTTCTCTGCTAAACTCGAAAGCTACACTTTATAATCGTTTTATTTATTTATTTTGTTTGTTTGTTTGCCGTTAAGCCCTGGATCTCTTCAACAAGATGTGATTTTAAAAAAAAAACAACAATTTTCAAATTATTGAGCAATAAACCGTATCAGACGTGACCCTTGAGTTCACATACAGAAGAGTCGAGGCATCATGATGTTAGTGTCTGAAAGCAGGAAACAATAACCGGTGGCAGTATATCTACAGACTATACAGATTAGCATCTACAGATTAGGAGCTACAGACTAGCATCTACAGACTCTACAGATTAGTATCTACAGATTAGTATCAACAGATTAGGATCTACAGACTAATATCTACAGACTAGCATCGACAGACTAACATCTTCAGACTAGCATCTACAGATTAGGATCTACAGACTAACATCTACAAGCTAACATCTTCAGACTAGCATCTACAGATTAACATCTACAGATTAGGATCTACAGTCTAGCATCTACATACTAACATTTTCAGATTAGCATCTACAGATTATCATAAACAGATTAGGATCTACAAACTAACATCTACAGACTAGCATCTACAGACTAGCATCTACAGATTAGGATCTTCAGATTAGCATCTACAAACTAACATCTTCAGATTAGCATCTACAAACTAACATCTTCAGATTAGCATCTACAAACTAACATCTACAGACTAGCATCTACAAACTAACATCTACAGACTAGCATCTACAGATTAACATCTACAGATTAGGATCTACAAACTAACATCTACAGACTAGCATCTACAAACTAACATCTACAGACTAGCATCTACAAACTAACACCTACAGACTAGCATCTACAGATTAACATCTACAGATTAGGATCTACAAACTAACACCTACAGACTAGCATCTACAGATTAACATCTACAGATTAGGATCTACAAACTAACATCTACAGACTAGCATCTACAAACTAACATCTACAGACTAGCATCTACAAACTAACATCTTCAGACTAGCATCTACAGATTAACATCTACAGATTAGGATCTACAAACTAACACCTACAGACTAGCATCTACAGATTAACATCTACAGATTAGGATCTACAAACTAACATCTTCAGATTAGCATCTACAAACTAACATCTTCAGACTAGCATCTACAGATTAACATCTACAGATTAGGATCTACAAACTAACATCTTCAGATTAGCATCTACAAACTAACATCTACAGATTAGGATCTACAAACTAACACCTACAGACTAGCATCTACAGATTAACATCTACAGATTAGGATCTACAAACTAACATCTACAGACTAGCATCTACAAACTAACATCTACAGACTAGCATCAACAAACTAACATCTACAGACTAGCATCTACAGATTAACATCTACAGATTAGGATCTACAAACTAACATCTACAGATTAGCATCTACAGATTAGGATCTACAGACTAACATCTACAGATTAGCATCTACAGATTAGGATCTACAAACTAACATCTACAGACTAGCATCTACAAACTAACATCTACAGACTAGCATCAACAAACTAACATCTACAGACTAGCATCTACAGATTAACATCTACAGATTAGGATCTACAAACTAACATCTACAGATTAGCATCTACAGATTAGGATCTACAGACTAACATCTACAGATTAGCATCTACAGATTAGGATCTACAAACTAACATCTACAGACTAGCATCTACAGATTAACATCTACAGATTAGGATCTACAAACTAACATCTACAGATTAGCATCTACAGATTAGGATCTACAGACTAACATCTACAGATTAGGATCTACAAACTAACATCTACAGATTAGGATCTACAAACTAACATCTACAGACTAGCATCTACAAACTAACATCTACAGACTAGCATCTACAGATTAACATCTACAGATTAGGATCTACAGACTAACATCTACAGATTAGCATCTACAGATTAGGATCTACAAACTAACATCTACAGATTAGGATCTACAAACTAACATCTACAGACTAGCATCTACAAACTAACATCTTCAGACTAGCATCTACAGATTAACATCTACAGATTAGGATCTACAAACTAACATCTACAGATTAGCATCTACAAACTAACATCTACAGATTAGGATCTACAAACTAACATCTTCAGATTAGCATCTACAAACTAACATCTACAGATTAGCATCTACAAACTAACATCTACAGACTAGCATCTACAGATTAACATCTACAGATTAGGATCTACAGACTAACATCTACAGATTAGCATCTACAGATTAGGATCTACAAACTAACATCTACAGATTAGGATCTACAAACTAACATCTACAGACTAGCATCTACAAACTAACATCTTCAGACTAGCATCTACAGATTAACATCTACAGATTAGGATCTACAAACTAACATCTACAGATTAGCATCTACAAACTAACATCTACAGATTAGGATCTACAAACTAACATCTTCAGATTAGCATCTACAAACTAACATCTACAGACTAGCATCTACAAACTAACATCTACAGATTAGCATCTACAGATTAGGATCTACAAACTAACATCTACAGATTAGGATCTACAAACTAACATCTACAGATTAGGATCTACAAACTAACATCTACAGACTAGCATCTACAAACTAACATCTTCAGACTAGCATCTACAGATTAACATCTACAGATTAGGATCTACAAACTAACATCTTCAGATTAGCATCTACAAACTAACATCTACAGATTAGGATCTACAAACTAACATCTACAGATTAGGATCTACAAACTAACATCTACAGATTAGCATCTACAAACTAACATCTACAGACTAGCATCTACAAACTAACATCTACAGACTAGCATCTACAAACTAACATCTACAGACTAGCATCTACAGATTAGCATCTACAGATTAGTATCTACAGACTAACATCTACAGATTAGCTCTGTGTTAATATGTAAGAACTCTGAAACATAATGAGCTCCGCTGCTGGAAATAAAGCTCCAAAGTAGCCTAAAATGACCGCAGCATGTTAAAATATTCTGCAGCCTCCGTGGATACAGCAGAAAAACAATTTCATCATAGTAGACCTGTGTGTGTGTGTGTGTGTGTGTGTGTGCATATGAGTGGTGGGTGGAAGTCAATAACTCATGACAGACCTGTTATCAGCAAGAAATGAAGAGGGACTCCATCTGGTAGCATCACTCACAAACACACACACACACACACATATATATATATATATATATATAAACATACACGGTTGCAATAGTGTGTGTGTGTGTGTTGGGGTTGAATCTCCATGGTGCAGAGACAGAGTGAGGCGTCGCTGAATGATCGATCGCTCCTCTGGACTAACAAGAGAATCAGCACTGTGGAAGCTTGCCTTTGATTGACAGCTCATTTTGACTACCACCCTCATACACACACACACACATGCGCACACACACACAGAATTATGTAACCACGAGAGCAGGTAGGCAGACACACCTCTCAGGATGGCAGAGATAAATTGACAAAGACAGAGTCAAGGTGGGAGGTGAGACGAACAGGTGTTTCACACTCACTCACGCTCTTACACACACACACACACACACACACACTGCTGTGTCTGTTACTCTATTCCTAGGTTAAAACTAACTTCAAATTAGTTATGATGTCATAAATCGAGGAATCAGAAATGACTGGCTCTGGAGGTTTTAAAGCGTATGTATAAATGTATAAATGTATAAATGTAACTGGAAACAGATAAAAAGTATCAGGTATTATATTTGCAATCGTCTGCTGATTGTTGTGGTACTAGAGGAATAAATCAACTCTGGATATTCTGGGGAAAAGTATCAAAGCTTGGGGTCAGATGGCATTAATGGCACTGATTATTTTCCTGTAGCGGAATGACATGCTGATGATTTATTCCTTGTTTATTTAGAATTTAGAATATTCTTCTAATGTTTGTGTCAGTTTGAGCTTGTACCAAGAAGTGAGATGTGACTTGGACAATAAAACGCTTACTGATTCCAGTTTAACATCTTCAGCACACACACACACACCACACACACACACACACACACACACACACCACACACACACACACCACACACACACACACACACACACCACACACACCAGTGACAAATTGCAAGTGTAAATACTGCAAAAGCATTTTGGCAAACACACACACATCTTTCTCTCTCTCTCTCTCTTTCTCTCTCCCTCTCTCTCACTCTTCCCCCCTCTCTCTCTGTCTGTCTTTCTATCTCACTTTCTTTCACTCTTAATCTCTCTCTCTCTCTCTCCCCATCTCCCTCCCACTTCCTCTCTCTCTGTCTTTCTGTCTCCATCCCTCTTCCTCTCTCTCTCTCCCTTAGTCTCTTCATCTCCCTGCCTCTCTCTCTCTCTCTCTCTCTCTGTCTGTCTCTCCAACTCACTCCCTCTCTCTCACCCCCCCCCTTCATCTCCCTCCCTCTCTTTCTCTCTCCCTCTCAGACTCATAAAGAGCAGTGAAGAATTGCATTTCATAAACTCAATCTGTGGCGTTATTGCCACACGGCATACGCATGCACTAAATTCTCTGTTCTGCACGCATTACTCTGACACATAAATTGCGTATATTACGACGTGTTGATTCAGATTATAGCGCAGATGCTAACGTGACACAATCCCACCGACCTGGAGCGGATTTTCAAATCAGTCCAGCATTGAATCATGGGAAAACAGACACATGCATGTGGCAGCTATTCTGACAATCAGACCGGACCATCAACTAGGTTTGATTAAATGTTAGAGATAAATATTAACTTAACTTTAAACTTTATAATTGCTATTTTATGTTTCTGTACTTCTGTAAAGCTGCTTTGAGACAATGTCCATTAATAAAAGCGCTCTACAAATAAATTAAATTGAACTGAATTTATTAAAAACAAGAAAAAAGACTTCTCAGACTCCTGCTAAATTCTTTAAGATGTCTAAAGGGGTGTGGCCTATTATTCTAATAATGATGAAGACATTAGATTGACATTCCTCAGAGATGCAACCTGCAACATCACTCAAACAAACCTCAAGCAAAAAGACAATTATAGTTTCACTGCTTTACACTTTACACACCCTTTACACTTTACATAGTCTTTACACTTTACACACCCTTTACACACCCTTTACACGTTACACACCATTTACACTTTACATAGTCTTTACACTTTACACACCCTTTACACTTTACATACCCTTTACATTTTACACACCCTTTACACTTTATGTAGTCTTTACACTTTACACACCCTTTACACTTTACACACCCTTTACACTTTACACACCCTTTACACTTTATGTAGTCTTTACACTTTGCACATCCTTTACACTTTACGTAGTCTTTTACAATTTATTTGTAGAGCGCTTTTATTAATGGACATTGTCTCAAAGCAGCTTTACAGAAGTACAGAAACGTAAAATAGCAATTATAAAGTTTAAAGTTACACTTTACGTAGTCTTTACACTTTACATACCCTTTACAATTTATGTAGTCTTTATACTTTACACACCCTTTACACACCCTTTACACTTTACGTAGTCTTTACACTTTACATAGTCTTTACACTTTACATAGTCTTTACACTTTGCACATCCTTTACACGTTACACACCCTTTACACTTTACGTAGTCTTTACACTTTACATACCCTTCACACTTTACATACCCTTCACACTTTACATAGTCTTTACACTTTACGTAGTCTTTTACAATTTATTTGTAGAGCGCTTTTATTAATGGACATTGTCTCAAAGCAGCTTTACAGAAGTACAGAAACATAAAATAGCAATTATAAAGTTTAAAGTTACACTTTACGTAGTCTTTATACTTTACATAGTCTTTACACATTGCACATCCTTTACACTTTACATACCCTTTACAAATCCTTTACACTTTGCACATCCTTTACACTTTATACACCCTTTACACTATACACACCCTTTACCCTATACACACTCTTTACCCTATACACACCCTTTACACTTTACACACCCTTTACACATTACACACCCTTTACCCTATACACACCCTTTACACTATACACACCCTTTACCCTATACACACTCTTTACCCTATACACACCCTTTACACTTTACACACCCTTTACACATTACACACCCTTTACCCTATACACACCCTTTACACTTTACACACCCTTTACCCTATACACACTCTTTACCCTATACACACCCTTTACACATTACACACCCTTTACCCTATATACACCCTTATACACACCTTTACACTTTAGAAAGTGTAAGGCGAATACACTTTACATAAATTTTACCCTATACACACCCTTTACACTATATACACCCTTTACCCTATACACACCTTTACACTTTACATAACCTTTACACTATACACATCCTTTACACTGCATACATGCTTTACACAACACACGCTTTACCCTATACACACCCTTTACACTGCATACTATACAACCTTTAGACTTTATCACATTTTACTTAACCTTGATATGCCCTTTACCCCGTAAACCTCCTGTACTCTTTCATCATCATCAACACACTGCTTTGGACTTTACACATGGCCTTTACACATTCTTTACACCTTTTACATTCTACACTTTCACTGTGTCCTCTGACATTTCATCAGTATTGTCTTTCTTCCTGTGAGACTCGCTCACTTTCTTCTCCAACACATGTTTCTCTAGATGAAATATTTGTTCCTTTTCTGCTTTACAAGAAAGGAGGAGTAAAAAAAAAGAAAAAAAAATCCTTGTTTCACTTCCTCAAAGCGGATTATGGCCCGGCTGAAAAGGTGCACTTCAATCCTGAAAGAAAAGAAAAGAAAAAAAAAACAAGCAGGTTGCCAAGTCTTGGAGCCATGTAATGAAAGAAGCAGGAGTGGAGTGAGGATTTGAGGTTAAGGGCGGTTTGAGACGGAGCCAGAGAAGGGCTTAGTGATGAAAGCGGCCAGGAATCTCTGTCAGGAATATAAAAAACCAGCGGCGTGGAAACGGCTGCCTGGGATCAGACGCCGAGAAAAGTTTAGTCTTATGGATGAACTCCATCGGCAGACACATGTCGGTGTCTGTGTACGAAATTGAAATACAGGCTAGCATAACTAGCCTACTAGCCTTCCATTACTAGCCTTCCACAGCTATCCTATTAGCTTGCGATGTGGACATTAGCCACAATATATATTAAGTGTGTTATAGTTAGCTTTCTTCATTTTTGTGGAGGTTTCTTTCTTTCTTTCTCTGACTCTTTTTCTCACATTGCATCTCCCTGTCATACTTGTCATCTCTCTCTCTCTCTCTCTCTCTCTCTTATTTCAAATGGATACCAAGTCACTCTGCTGGAGCTCAGTAGGACCTTTTCTTTCTTTCTTTCTTTCTTTCTTTCTTTCTTTCTTTCTTTCTTTCTTTCTTTCTTTCTTTCTTCTCTCTCTCTCTCTCTCTCTCTCTCTCTCTCTCTCTCTCACTCTCTGTCATGCCTGACTCTCTCATTCTCTCTCTTTCAGCAGAATCTTTTCATCTTTCCATGGCCTCTTCCACATTCTTCCCATACTTCACCCAGCAGTAAGATGCTCAGGTCTCTGCTGCACTCTCACATGTATACAGTGTCCTTATTCAAAGTGGGCCGTCCTTGATGTAATATGGGGCGTGTCCTAATTCACTCTAATCATCATGAATAAGCAAATCTGTGTACCAAGCAGAATACAACTTCATTATGAGATCGCATCGTTTCTCTCCCACTTAATCTCCACCCACTGTCAGTGTCCCTCATGGTTTCTCAGAGTTCCTCAGTGTTCTTCGGTGTCCCTCAGCATTCCCCAGTGTTTCTCAGCATTTCTCAGTGTTCCGCAGTGTCCCTCAATGTTTCTCAACATTCTTCAGTGTTCTGCAGTGTCCCTCAGTGTTCCTCAGCATTTCTAGGTGTTCCACAGTGTCCCTCAGTGTTCCTCAGCATTTCTAGGTGTTCCACAGTGTCCCTCAGTGTTCCACAGCATTCCTAGGTGTTCCCCAGTGTCCCTCAGGGTTCCTTAGTTTTCCCCAGTGTTTCTCAGAGTTCCTAAGTGTCCCTCAGCATTCCCCAGTGTTTCTCAGGGTTCCTCATTGTTCCTCAGTATTCCTCAGTGTCCCTCAGGATTCCACAGTGTTTCTCAGGGTTCCATAGTGTCCCTCATTGTTTCTCAGCATTCCTCGGTGTTCCACAGTGTCCTTCAGTGCCCCTCAGTGTTCCTCAGCATTCCTAGGTGTTCCCCAGTGTCCCTCAGGGTTCCTTAGTTTTCCCCAGTGTTTCTCAGAGTTCCTAAGTGTCCCTCAGGATTCCATAGTGTTCCTCAGGGTTCCTCAGTGTCCCTCATCATTTCTCAGCATTCCTCAGTGTTCCACAGTGTCCTTCAGTGCCCCTCAGTGTTCCTCAGCATTCCTCAGTGTTCCTCATTGTCTCTTAGGGTTCCTCAGTGTCCCTCAGCATTCCACAGTGTTTCTCATTGTTCCTCAGAGTCCCTCAATGTTTCTCAATGTCCATCCGGTTTCCTCAGTGTCCCTCAATGTTTCTCAACATTCTTCAGTGTTTTGCAGTGTCCCCCAGTGTCCCTCAAAGTTTCTCAACATTCTTCAGTGTTCTGCAGTGTCCCTCAGTGTTCCTCAGCATTCCTCTGTATTCCGCAGCATCCCTCAGCATTCCTCAGTGTTCTGCAGTGTCCCCCAGTGTTCCTCAGCATTTCTCGGTGTTCCTCATTGTCTCTCAGCGTTCCTCAGTATTCCTCAGTGTTTTTCAGGGTTCCTTAGTGTTCCTCAGTGTTCGTACAGTGTTCGTTTCTCGAGCCGCTTTTTAACCGTACATATTTAAAAAAGTCATTTAAATCAAAATCCAATTACCCGTGTGAAACATCCCGTCGGGTGGTGGAGTTGTAATTATTTAGGAAACGGTTCTCGTGCTGAGTTCTCCGAGTTTCCAAAGCAATTAGGAATTAATTAAAGCGAGATCTCCCACCGCACCTATGGCGTGAGGACACAAGCTTCACAGATCCATGCTCGCTCTTCACCGCTCGCATGTTAAACCTTAATTACTGCAAATTACTCTCTGATCACTGAAGATTTCACTTTGAACCCGAGACCACAGAAGGTGAGGAGCATCAAGAACCAGTGAGCAGTCATTTCATCCTACTGCAGAACCAATAACAGAGCAGAGAATCCCAGAACAAGGATCCCCAGAACAATCCAGAAGGAATTTCAGAAACTCTGAAGCTTTTATTGAGCTTTCAACATTTCTGTTTTTTTTTTCTGTGAAGAAATCAGGAGTTTTGGGAAGCTCTGAGATCATCAGTATCCACAGCCGGTGGATGCTAACAGCTGTCTGGGTGTCATGTGCTGCACAACTAAACAAAATTCCTGATTCCCTGCAATGCTGTGGAAATAAGTGGAATTTTCTTTTCAAGCGCTGCTGCATGAAAGAGGTTCAGAAGGAGAAATGCTGTGACTTTGTAATCGCGGCTTTTTAAAGAAAAGATCAGACGTGTGGAATAACATCTCATTGTCTTGCGTGACTAACACAGCGGCTGTGTGTGTGTGTGTGTGCGTGTGTATGAGAGAATAAAAATAAGTCAGAATATTCGGACTCCTACAGAAAGTGAGTCAGCATAGAGGAACGTTATCATGATTCATCTCGCAGCTCAGAGCATCAGACACACACACACACACACACATGAGAGAGAGAGATAGAAAGAGAGAGAGAGAGAGAGAGCGTTCTATGAGCCCACACAGGATGCAGCTCACAGCGTGACCGCTTCTCTCGTCTGAGGAACCATCAGAACCCGCTGCAGTCCAGCAAGAACGTCAGAAACAGGACATGCCATTGACACGCTATCGACACAGCACCTGTTAGCCAGCTTGAAACTTTTCATTTTGAAACAAAAAGCAGTCTGGATCCATCTTTAGCTCAGCGTGGAACCGAGACACGTGCCTTGGCTGGAGAACACGATCGATGTGATCGAGCAGAACCTGCAGAGTCACGGAGCGTCACCCGGGCAACCAGATTTTGTACATTTTATAGTCGCAGTGCTGCTGATTCCCAGATACCTTCCAGGGAACCACTTTTAAACATTTAAAACCCTTAAGGTTCCTTCTCTGTAGAACCCTATAAAGAATCGATGTAGTTCCTTCTACGTAAAAGTATTTCTCAAAAGCGTGTATGTATTTAGCTGTTGATAATTCTCTAATTCTTCACACTTAGAACCTTAACCAGTTCTTCACCTGAAGGAATCCTACAACTTAGCATTGTCTAATCAGATTGAGAACCTATTTTAAGAGCAAAGAACCATTCATTTTCCCAAGAACCCTTAAAGATCCTTATTCCTAAGTTTGTATGCATGAACTGATTAATCATTTTCTTCTTAACACCAAGAACCTTGAAGGGTTCTTTGGTTGTCCCTCTGGGTGCCCAGAACAAAGCACTGCCCACAGAACTGGGTGTATGTATTAGCTGATTAATTATCTTCCTCTTAATACCAAGAACCTTTCAGAGTTCTTCAGCTGACTCTTTGAAGGAAACACTTAAAAAATCTAAATGTTGCCTGTTAGAAAAAACTGGTTTAATATTTGAAAACTAAATTAAAATAAAAAGTTAAAGTTTTATTTCCAGTCTCACAGATGAAGCTGGAATTATAAGGTTCTGTCTGCCAGCCAATCACCACGCAGGATAAACACGACACTCGGCCAATCAGCATCCTCCATGATTCCACTCAGCTTGAAGTCACAACTTTCAGTACTCATGATTTACAATCAGAAGGGTCGCCCTGGGACAAAAAAAGATATATAATCCGGGACAAGAAAAACAGTATGGACCAGGACAAAAGAATAGTATGGACCAGGACAAAAAAAATAGTATGGACAAGGACAAAAAAAAGTATAGACCAGGACAAAAAAAAATAGTATAGACCAGGACAAAAAAAAGTATAGACCAGGACAAAAAAAATAGTATGGACCAGGACAAAAAAAACAATAGTATGGACTAGGACAAAAAAAATAGTATGGACCAGGACAAAAAAAATAGTATGGACAAGGACAAAAAAAAGTATAGACCAGGACAAAAAAAAATAGTATGGACCAGGACAAAAAAAAGTATAGACCAGGACAAAAGAATAGTATGGACCAGGACAAAAAAAATAGTATGGACCAGGACAAAAAAAAGTATAGACCAGGACAAAAAAAATAGTATGGACCAGGACAAAAAAAAGTATAGACCAGGACAAAAAAATAGTATGGACCAGGACAAAAAAAATAGTATGGACCAGGACAAAAAAAAGTATAGACCAGGACAAAAGAATAGTATGGACCAGGACAAAAAAAATAGTATGGACCAGGACAAAAAAAATAGTATGGACCAGGACAAAAAAAAGTATAGACCAGGACAAAAAAAATAGTATGGACCAGGACAAAAAAAAGTATAGACCAGGACAAAAAAAATAGTATGGACCAGGACAAAAAAACAATAGTATGGACTAGGACAAAAAAGTAATAGACCAGGACAATTAAAGGTCAGGGCCAGGACAAATAGGTAAGGACCAGGACAAAAAAAAGGTATGGACCAGGACAAAAAAAAGGTATGGACCAGGACAAAAAAAAGGTATGGACCAGGACAAAAAAAAGGTATGAACCAGAACAAAAAAGTATACAAGACAAAAAGAAAGAAAAGGTATGAACTATCAGATTTTAGCATGTAAACGTGACAGACGTGTGACATGGGATTTTTGTCTGAGTGACATGTGACCATGTGTGTGATTGGTCACGCTCTGATGATGTCATAATTTTATCTCCTCAAAAAACACAACAGAATTCACTAACAAAAAGAAGCCTACTTAATGTGGGAGTTTGGCTTTGATTGACAGCACCCTCAGTCTAACACACACACTCACACACACACTCACACACACACACACGGTTATGTAACGATGAGAATGGTGATGTAGACAGACACACTCATCTCAGAATGGCAGAAAAATTGAAGGTAAAGGTGGGAGGTGACAGAAACACACACACACACACACACACACATTCTCTAAGTAAATTGTAAAGGATGTGAGCACAAGGCCAGGCTTTATTTGGGATTATTAAGATAATATAAGATTGTGCATAATATGCAAAACAGCTCATAAATATTCGCCTGATTTGTTTCTCAATTCCCAGTTTGTTTTATGCAAATTGCTTCATTAAATATTCATTATTCAATTTCTGCGCTAAATTCTGCAGTCATGAATTCAGACATCACGTTACATTTTGTTTACGGTTTCCAGTTTGAAATTGTGCCCGTGAAAAGCGCACACACCTGCAGATTCGTTGTTGACAACGTCAGTGAGTCGAGTTTGAACAAAGCGCATTAGCTTGATTAGCATTGCTAGGTTAGTTAGTTAGAATGGAGTAGGGTTTTATTCCTGATTTTGTTTCCCTTTAGGAAGTTGTTTCTGTACGGCTGTTTTAATTGTTCGAAAACCACACACGCGCTCAGTTAGCATCGTCTGGAGATGTTGTTATCGTCATTGATGCATCCCTAAATACAAACTTCAGTACTTCTGACAGGCAGTTAAACAGACTTTTGACACGGCTGAATAAAATCTGCGCAGAATGAAATGTTGCACTCGGTTTTAGAAAGCTGATGAAATAAGAACGCTTTCTAAGCGAGCAGCTAACAATGATTTTCTGTACGGATCTGATCCATGCACTGACGTATCGACTCACTCGCTCTCGGCTATTTGCTATGCAGGTGCATGAAGCAGCTCATTTATTCTGTGCTCACACACACACACACACACACACACACAAAAGATCAACAGGATCTGTGTTCAATACTACACAAAGCAGAGAGCAGGTCTCAGTGACAGCAGACAAATAATTCAACCTACTTTGCTCTCCAAGGAGGTGTGGCTCAGTGTGCTGTCTGAGTGTAGGAGGTGTGGTCTCAGTGTGCTGTCTGAATGTAGGAGGTGTGGCTCAGTGTGCTGTCTGAGTGTAGGAGGTGTGGTCTCAGTGTGCTGTCTGAATGTAGGAGGTGTGGCATCTGTGTGCTGTCTGAGTGTAGGAGGTGTGGTCTCAGTGTGCTGTCTGAGTGTAGGAGGTGTGGTCTCAGTGTGCTGTCTGAGTGTAGGAGGTGTGGCATCTGTGTGCTGTCTGAGTGTAGGAGGTGTGGTCTCAGTGTGCTGTCTGAGTGTAGGAGGTGTGGCATCTGTGTGCTGTCTGAGTGTAGGAGGTGTGGTCTCAGTGTGCTGTCTGAGTGTAGGAGGTGTGGCATCTGTGTGCTGTCTGAGTGTAGGAGGTGTGGTCTCAGTGTGCTGTCTGAGTGTAGGAGGTGTGGCATCTGTGTGCTGTGTGAGTGTGGCCTCAGTGTGCTGTCTGAGTGTAGGAGGTGTGGCATCTGTGTGCTGTCTGAGTGTAGGAGGTGTGGTCTCAGTGTGCTGTCTGAGTGTAGGAGGTGTGGCATCTGTGTGCTGTCTGAGTGTAGGAGGTGTGGTCTCAGTGTGCTGTCTGAGTGTAGGAGGTGTGGCATCTGTGTGCTGTGTGAGTGTGGCCTCAGTGTGCTGTCTGAGTGTAGGAGGTGTGGCATCTGTGTGCTGTCTGAGTGTAGGAGGTGTGGTCTCAGTGTGCTGTCTGAGTGTAGGAGGTGTGGCATCTGTGTGCTGTCTGAGTGTAGGAGGTGTGGCATCTGTGTGCTGTCTGAGTGTAGGAGGTGTGGTCTCAGTGTGCTGTCTGAGTGTAGGAGGTGTGGCATCTGTGTGCTGTCTGAGTGTAGGAGGTGTGGTCTCAGTGTGCTGTCTGAGTGTAGGAGGTGTGGCATCTGTGTGCTGTGTGAGTGTGGCCTCAGTGTGCTGTCTGAGTGTAGGAGGTGTGGCATCTGTGTGCTGTCTGAGTGTAGGAGGTGTGGTCTCAGTGTGCTGTCTGAGTGTAGGAGGTGTGGCATCTGTGTGCTGTCTGAGTGTAGGAGGTGTGGTCTCAGTGTGCTGTCTGAGTGTAGGAGGTGTGGCATCTGTGTGCTGTGTGAGTGTGGCCTCAGTGTGCTGTCTGAGTGTAGGAGGTGTGGCATCTGTGTGCTGTCTGAGTGTAGGAGGTGTGGTCTCAGTGTGCTGTCTGAGTGTAGGAGGTGTGGCATCTGTGTGCTGTCTGAGTGTAGGAGGTGTGGTCTCAGTGTGCTGTCTGAGTGTAGGAGGTGTGGCATCTGTGTGCTGTCTGAGTGTAGGAGGTGTGGTCTCAGTGTGCTGTCTGAGTGTAGGAGGTGTGGCATCTGTGTGCTGTCTGAGTGTAGGAGGTGTGGTCTCAGTGTGCTGTCTGAGTGTAGGAGGTGTGGCATCTGTGTGCTGTGTGAGTGTAGGAGGTGTGGCCTCAGTGTGCTGTCTGAGTGTAGGAGGTGTGGTCTCAGTGTGCTGTCTGAGTGTAGGAGGTGTGGCCTAAGTGTGCTGTCTGAGTGTAGGAGGTGTGGCATCTGTGTGCTGTCTGAGTGTAGGAGGTGTGGTCTCAGTGTGCTGTCTGAGTGTAGGAGGTGTGGCCTAAGTGTGCTGTCTGAGTGTAGGAGGTGTGGCCTCAGTGTGCTGGCTGAGTGTAGGAGGTGTGGCCTCAGTGTGCTCATCTAAGTAAAGGAGGTGTGGCCTCAGTGTGCCTGTCTAATTCAAGGAGCTGTGGCCTTAGTGTGTTGTCCAAGTCAAGTGAGTGTGCAGTCTTAGTGAAGGAGGTGTGGCCTCAATGTGCTGTCTGAGTGACGGAGGCGTGGTTGAAACATGCAAATCTAAGAGAAGAAGGTGTTCAGCATGCTAATTGAAGGTGGTGTGGCTTCAAGATGCTGTTTGAGTGAAGGAGGCGTAGCCTCAAAGTGCTGTCTGGTGAAGGAGGCATGGCCTGAATATCCTGCCTGAGTGAGGGAGACATGGCCTCAACATGCTGTCTAAGTGTAGGAGGCGTGGCCTCAACATACTGTCTGAGCGAAGGAGGCGTGGCCTAATCGTGCTGTCTGAGTGAAGGAGGCATGGCCTCAACGTGCTGTCTGAGTGAAGGAGGCATGGCCTCAACATGCTGCCTGAGTGAAGGATCTAATCTTCAACAGTCAGCATGTCCATCTCAACGAGGTGTGGCTTCTATACCTCATCATAGTGAAAGAGATGTGGCATCTGTGTGTCTGTCTTAGATTGAGAGGCATGGCCTGTGTGTGTCTGTCTTAGATTGAGAGGTGTGGCTTCTCAACTGCTTTCTGCTTTCTCTTTGTACAAGATGAATGTTTATGGCGAGTGGTGATCTCAGATTTTTGGGTTTCTCGTGCTGACCTTCACTGAAGCACTTCATGTCAGAATTTTTCGAGTCTACTTGATTTTCCGAGTGGATAAACGGAAATCACGTCTATCGGAAACGATAAAGCTCCTTTCTGTGAGTGCGCACGACGCTGAACTTTGCGAGGGAGGATGAACGATAAGCCTTTTAATCTCCCAAGGTCGACGTCGACATTCAGCAGCAAAATATCTGAACTGTGTTCACTGAGTCAGAGCGTGAAATCACCGCACAAGCGTCTTCCAATCAATTAATACATTCATACAGGAGATTTGGAGAAAATCTAGTTGCAGGTTCCTTTTGATGCTTCCGACACTTCAGGCATCAGACATCGATCAAGAGTTATAAAATAAACGCATCGTGATCGGTGGACAAATAACACATCTTAACTGAAACAAAAAGTAAACTGATTTTGTTTTTGTTTTGTTTTTTCAAAAGCTGCATGAAGTCGCTAATCTCAAAGCATCCTGTTCAAATTAAGAGAGGAAAATGAGCAGGAATTCAAGCAGAAGACAGGAAGTTTAATTCTTCTCAAGATTCTTTTTTAAAACAACAACAACAAAAAGACTGATTTCATATTTGTTCATCAGACGGATTAGTCCGTTTGTCTGATTTGAATCAGACTCATCTGATTAATCTGCTATTTAAGTTCAGTGAACATAATCAATGAAGCGATCAAACAAAACGGCAATAAAAGGTTGTTGGCTAAGGGGGCGGGGCTTGCTATATACCCTCATAGAACACTTTCATCCATTGGTCAGAAAATTGTAAACAAATATTTCCCACTGAAGGGCACAGAGTCTGTATTAAATAAATAGTTCAGTAAATACAATAACGAGTCTAAATCATGCTGTGAGTCACATCCAGAGTTTATTTTCTCGAAATGTCCAGAAAACACGGCGCTTCTGCAGCTCCACAGCTCTGTCCTTTGACTGAGTTGAGCAGCTCAGAAAAGAGATCCGCAGAAAAACGCCGCATCGCTGCTCGATTGGGGGATTGATTCACTTCCTGCAGGTGAGTCGATTCAGAGTCGAATCACTTCCTCGCTCAGAAACAGACCGAACGGGGCGTGAAGCTCAGAGCATTGTATTATATTAAAAACGTGAAAGCAACTGTGAAATAAATCCAGAAATTAAGATCAATAAAGTCTAGACGTTCAATTAAGGACAAAAGTAATGGCGCCTTATAACAGCAGGAAGAGCTAGCGCTGCAGTGGCTGAGGAGGAGTTAAGTCGCTATATTGGTGTATTCGGCTCTCGTCTTTTATGTCAATTTGTGGGCGGGGCTAAATGTAAACACGATCTCGTTTGTATGGACATGATTTGTTTCCGGCTTTGAGACAATGCACATTATATCATTCTAAAACAATTAGGATCTTTTTTGCATAACAGCAGCAAAATATTAAGCATCTGATTCAGGGAATATTTCTATTTTTTTTATACTTCCATATCTGAGAATTGAGGTCTAATTACGCCCTGAGATCATCAGATCATCAGATTTGAATCTATACGAATGTCAAACGCATCAAAAGTTCAACAAAGCAGGACGTGAGGATGGGAAAAAAAAGAGAAGTGCTAAACGTTGACACTGCACTTCCTGTTCTGATGAAGTGCAGCCTAATCAAACAAGAGTGACCTTCAGCACCTCACTGCTTCTCCACACCACATGCATGAACACCAATACGGTTCCTGTCTCACACACACACACACACACACACACAGCAGGACCTAAAGATCTCCTAATGGTGTGAAGGTCACAGCACAATAACTCTAGGTTCACTCCAGCAGTCGCTGTTTGTTTTTTGTGGGTGGGGCCTGTCCAGAAATTCCAATGAGAAGTTAAAGCTAATTAATAAAAACACTCATTAAAGTAATTGTCGCTTGTTGTTTGTTCCTCTCGGTCCATCCCTCTCGCCATCTGATTGGTCAGAAGTTTGAAGTTTTGATTTTTTCTGAAATCCTTCTTCAGCTCCTCTCTACGTGTCCTGAGACGCTGGAAAGCATTAAAATACAGCGCCTCTTTATTTTTTTTTAAAGCAGGTAATTACGAATCCATTTGTAGCCTGAAGCTATTGTTTGATTACCTGAAAGCAGCAATCAAGCAAAAAAAAGAAAAAAAGAGAAAATAAGAGCACAACAACAACAACAACGCTGGGGTCTGAGTTTGATTAAAAGGCTGTTGAGGGCGAAGCGCAGATTCAGCTCGCTTTCTGCCATCTTTCAGTGGGAACGCCGTGTCCTGACTGCTTTTAGAGCTGCTACTGATTCGAAAGAGGCTTTAACGTCTGCGTCAGGATGAAGTGATGCACTCTAATGGACTAGGGTTTTTTTTCCTTCCACTCGCTCCAAACTTTCTCTTTTCCTCCAGTCTTTAAATCCAGGCTTTGTTTCGACCGAAGTGATGCACTGAAACGGAGATTCCTGGCTTTTTTTACGCGGATATCAGAGCAGCGATCAGCGGGGTTATGCCGAGTGTCAAGTCTCAGAGTTTCACACTGTACGATATTCAGAGTGTTTGGATCACGGTCACTACACTCACTGCATGACTTCACAATAGGAAGACTCGTCGACAACCGAACGCACACGAGAAATGATACGCCATGATGCTGATATCGTGGTCTATAACTCCTCCCCGAACTTCCTGCTGTCCTGTATCTCACTCTCTCATTGGCTGTAGGTCATCGCCGAGGTATTTTTCAGTCAGAACTCCTTTCACACTGTAGGATTTTGATTTGCTCGAGATATTTAACATGCCAAACATTTCATGGACATTAGTGAATCATCAACGATTCTCTCCGATCTCGTCTTTGGTCATTCACACTGCGTGATCATCACTAGCGTGAACAAGCACCGATTTCCGGCATTTGTCGGCGACTTAAAATCAGGGATAAAATCTTCATCAAAGTGTCTGTGCTCATAGCCAGAAGGTTGTGGGATCAAATCCACTGACAAGCCGCAAATATCTTCCTCATCATCCATTTATTTCTGAAGCTAGCTTTATTTATTTTTTATTTCTGAAGCTAGCTATATTTTTCTTATCTGTGTAGCTAGCAATGTATTTTTTTTCTTTGTATTTTAGCTGACTATATTTATTTCTAGCAATATTTTCTTAGCTCTGTGGCTATTGTAGCTCTGTGGGTAGCTATATTTTTTATTTTCTTAGCAGTGTAGCTAGCAATATATATATATATTTTTTTTTACTTTGCATTTTAGCTGACTATATTTATTTCTAGCAATATTTTTTCTTAGCTCTGTGGCTAGCTAAATTTCTTTTATTTCTGAAGCTAGCTATATTTTTTTCTCAGCTGTGTAGCTAGCTATATTTTTTCCCTTTGTTCTGTAGCTAGCTATATAGTTTTGTTTTTCTTGCTAGCTATATATTGTTTTTATCTCTGTAGCTAGCTATAATTTTTTTCCCACAATGTAGCTAGGTATATATATTTTTTTCTGAAGCTAGCTATATTTACTCTTAGCTGTGTAGCTAGCAATATATTTTTTTCTTTGTCTAGCCATATTTATTTCTGTAGCTAGCTATATGTTTTCTTAGCTCTATGGCTAGCTATTTTTTTTATTTCTGTAGCTATCTGTTTTTAACTATATATTTTTTATTTGTACATCTAGCTATATATTGTTTTTTTTTGTCTCTGTAGCTAGCTACATATTTTTCTTATCTCTGTAGCTAGCTGTATAGTTTTAATTTTTATAGCTAGCTATATAATTTTTAATCTCTGTAGCTCGCTATATTATTTTCTTCGTACTGTAGATAGCTATATTTTTTATTTATGTAGCTAGCTATTATTATTTTAATCTCTGTAGCTAACTATATATTTTAACTAATGTTTTTTCTCTGTAGTTACCTATATTTTAACCTCTACTTAATCTCTGTAGCTAGTTCTTTTTAAACTCTGCAGCTAGCAATATCAGTCTCTGTAGCTAGCTTTTTTCATTGCTGTTTCTATACTTTTTTGCAAAATCCTGACTGTTGCCCCTTGTGGCATGGAGAGTGATTTCAGCGCTCGTACCTTCATGCTGCGGATCAGCTGATGTCTTTTGGAGATGGTTTTGGAGATTTTCCTCCAAGGATTGGCGTGTCTGGACCTGAGGATCATCTGCATATGCAGTTTGACATCAGGGTTTTTTTTTTCCCACTCACCCTCTTAAGCTAACACTCCAAGCTGCTAGCATAAACATCCCTCCCAAATCGATTCTACTTCCTGTTTCCGGTTTAGGCTGTCTTGTTTATAATGCCTGAGTAAGTTTGGGGCATGTGCAGGAAAATTCTACACTTCAGACTCATGGACTGTGCGGCGCAATCTGAGAAAGTTCCATGTGTTCAGTCTCTGTTTAGTGGCCTGTTCTTTAAAGTTTGCTAAGAGCTAAGGATAATAAATGGACAGGAGATCAGAAAAATGCTGTAGTGTCCTCTATTCCAGTCATGCACCATGGAATCCCATTAGCAAAGTGCAGAAGCGCATCGCTAACACCCATACATCACACATATAGAAAATAAAAACAATTAGCCTAATGGAGATTTTCAAGAACAAATGGGTTATACCAGGTGATCAGTTAGAGCGAAAAAATACATCTAGAAGACAGATATCATAATGAAAGCGTAAAAGCAGACAGAAGAGTAATTAATCTTATCTTTAATGTAAAATCTCTCTCTCTCTCTCGTGTAATAATCAGAGAAACAAAACCCATGTGGTGATAATTTCTCATGTCTGGTCATTTGAATCTGAATGTGTCGTATGATGTAACATTTATTTCATTAATATACAGGGTTTCCCCCCCCCCCATGATATCAAGTTTGCTTTATTTATAATCACACCATTAATCATTTTTATGTATATTTTATGTTTGCAGTCAGCTTTGTTGTCCTTCAGCCTTTCTGCTCGTTTGGTGTCCCTTTATACTCATTTGCGTATATATTAATAAGCCACAAATTACCCACAAAGCTCATTTGCATACACTTAGCCACGCCCAAAAGAACTCAGTCAGAGCTTCAGAGGAGAAAACTTAAAGAGTAAATGTTAAAGAGAGCCTGCTGAGCTCCAGTGACACAGCTCGGCCACTGTGCCGGTCACTTCCACACAAACACACCAACTCCTCCTCCTCTTTTAAAGGGCGCCATTACTTTTGTGACCCGATTGTGCCCGATTTAGCCTCGCTACAAAGCCTAGCCTAGCCTCAGCTACAAAGCACTGACACTGGAGACTCCTTCCCGACATGATACCTGATTTATGAACCGTTGCTATAGAAACGCTAACGTGTTATTAACAGAAATGCGCGCTGCTGGTATAGCAATTGTATCAACACATTCTGACCAATCAGAGTCCAGCACTCAGCAGCGCTGCGGTGGAAAGATGAAATCATCCACATCCTTTCAGCAGAACCTCTGAGGTCTTCAGCTCTACTCTCTGTTTTTCGACGGAACTCATGTTTTGCTCTTTGATGCTGCTTTTATGTGAAATCCTGAACCCTGTAACTTTAAAGAATCCAGATCCGTGTTTCATGCTTGATTGTGTGGGAGGGAGGGAGGGAGGGAGGGAGGCAGAGAGAGGGAGGGAGGAGAGAGGGAGGGAGGGAAAGAGACAGAGAGATACACAGAGAGAGAGAGAGAGAGAGAGAGAGTCAGAGAGACAGACAGAGAAAGAGGAGGGGGGGCACAGATAGGAAGCAAGAGAGAGACAGAGAGAGGGAGGGAGGGAAGGAAAGAGAAAGAGATACACAGAGGGGGGGCAGAGAGAGAGACAGAGAAAGAGAGGGGAGAGAGATAGGAAGGGGGGGCAGACAGAGAGTCAATCAGAGAGAGAGCGAGAGAGAGAGATAGGAAGGGGGGGCAGACAGACAGAGTCAGACAGAGAGCGAGAGAGAGAGATAGGAAGGGGGGGGGCAGACAGAGAGTCAGACAGAGAGAACGAGAGAGAGAGAGAGAGAGAGAGAGAGAGAGATAGATAGATAGATAGATAGATAGATAGATAGATAGATAGATAGATAGATAGATAGATAGATAGATAGATAGATAGGAAGGGGGGGCAGACAGAGAGAGAGATAATCAGTGATGTTTGGTTTTTATTTTTGCCATCCTGCTCACTTTAATGTTCACAGTCAGAGTAAAATATCACCCTATTAGTGAATACAATCTGATATTGAATCAGGGCACAGAGTAAACACACACACACACACACACACACACACATTCTCTTATTTCAAAGCTCAGCTCGACTTTATGTCCTCATGTTGCTGCCAGAGATAATTTACTGTATATCTATGATAACAAAAATCACTTCTCTGTGTGTGTGTGTGTGTTTGAGAGAGAGTGTGTGTATATAACTGCATCATGTACAGTGTTTCATTATGTTTTATCAGCGTTTCAACTCCACAAACACGGGTTTCCTTGTCAGCAGGTTAGGAATGTGTGTTATGTTAAAAGAAACTGACAAAAAAAAACAAGATACAGAAAAAAAGGAATACGCGATAAAGAAAAACAGGAAAAACACCAACACTCTCACTGCAGAGAGCTATATCTGTTCAACTATCTATCTAGAAAGTCATTTAGAAAGTCAGTGTCCAGTAGATAGATGCATAGATGGACAGAGAGAGAGAGAGAGAGAGATGCCTTTATTTCAACAAAAAGAGACTGAGTGAAAGAAAGATAGGAAAAGAATGATAGAGAGAAAGAGCATGATAGATAGATAGATAGATAGATAGATAGATAGATAGATAGATAGATAGATAGATAGATAGATAGATAGATAGATAGATAGACAGACAGATTTTTTTAAAGAATGATAGATAGATAGATAGATAGATAGATAGATAGATAGATAGATAGATAGATAGATAGATAGATAGTTTTGAAAGAACGAACGATAGATAGATAGATAGATAGATAGATAGATAGATAGATAGATAGATAGATAGATAGATAGATAGTCTGAATTGTGATTGGTCAGAAGGTGTTCTCTGCAGAAGAAGATCTGAAATAAAGAACTAGACTGAATGATGAACTAAAGAGAGAAAATCGGACCAATCAGTTGATTTACACTTAACCACGCCCACAAAACTGCATAAAAGCAGAGATAACAATTCCAACATGGCGGGGAAGAGGTGAAAGAACGCCCCCTGAGCACCACGTAAAAAAAACCCAAAAACACAGGTTCGTACTGACTCCTCCGTGCGTGTGTGTGTGTGTGTGTGCGTGTGTGTGTGCGTGCATGCGTGTGTGTGTGTGTGCGTGTGCGTATGTGTGTGTGTGCGTGTGTGTGTGTGTGCGTGTCTGTGTGTGTGTGTGTGTGAGCCTTCACCAGCGTCAGATCGCTCCACCTCACCGCTCTGTGCTCTCTGTACTCACAGACACTGTGTGCTTTCTGAAATCAGGAACCTTCCGGCAATTTCCAAGGAAGAGGTGTGGAGAAAAATACTCTTCACTGTTTATGCAAAAAGTCAGACAGGAAGTGTGGAGATGTTTCGCTGATTTCTTCATTTTCACTTTTTACTTTTACTGCGTCATATTAGGTCGAACTTTCACCTTGTGTTGTTTTTTGTTTGTTTGTTTGTTTTTTAAACATTTTGTTTTGTGTTGTTTGGTGTTTCGTTTTGTTTTATTTTTGTTTTTTATTTTTTAAACATGTTCTTTTGTTTGTTTGTTTTGATTTTTTGTTTTGTTTTATGTTTGTACTTTATTCTTTTAAACATTTAGTTTTGTTTGTTTGTTTGTTTTATGTTTAGTTTTGTTGGTTAGTTTTGTTTGTTTCTGTTTGTTTGTTCGTTTCATTTGTTTGTTTGTTTGTACGTTTCATTTTGTTTTGTGCGTTCGTTCGCCCGTCCATCTTGTATTGTTTGTCTGTTTCGTCTTTGTTTTGTTTGTTGTGACAGCACATTTGAGCAGGAACATTAAGAAAAGCAATTCATCTGTAATATCCTTCACTCCCCTCCCCCCCACTCGTTCTGGTGTGTGTCACACGCCATTTAGGTGAAAAGATCTCTCCAGATTTCTCCAATTTCTCAAATTTCCTCAGTCGCCTGAGAGATTTCCCGATCCTCCTGAGAGATTAAGTTCCCGACATTCCCAAGTCGACTCGACTGTATGATTTAATCTCTGCAGATCAATTTATTTTTTCGGAACAATATGACCTTTTCACATCAGCAGAACCCAAACTCACACACACACACACACTAGAAATCCGATGACGATTATGGTATAACCTCATGATATTCCAGTAAGTGTAGCGACAGTCCACAGTCTGACACTCAGTAAAGTTTAAGTGATCTCTCTGAGGTCTGTGTGATCTATCAGCAAACCTCACTGAGGGGTTTATTTCCAGTCAGAGATCTGGACACAGTTCCACTGCATTGTCCAGAATGATGACTTTTCTTTTCACTGTCAAAAAAAGGCACTAATGTGATCTCTGAGCTCTGTGTGATGATCATGATGATGATGATGATGATGATAATGAATATGGGGTTTTTCCCCAGTACTCTGGTGTCTGCCAGTGGAACAGAAATGGACTTAAGGGACGTTTTCAATCAGTGTAAATAAACGAATGGTGTCCAGGCTGTGAGTCTGATATAAAATGAGTCAGGACTTTAGACGTGTATTCTTCCCTTTGTTGGAGAACCTTACACAGGATTTTACTGGTTGAAGATCAAATCTGAGCTGCTTTTTAGATGAACAAGCACTTGGAGCGTCTCAGAGAGCAGAAATAGGTTCGATATCAACATTTACTTTGAAGATACAAACATTTGTGTGGAAATAAAATAGACGATTTTGTTTTTTTTGTTGATTTTCATTTTTCTATGAATATATACACTTTTGTTCCTGTTTTGTTGTGTCCATGTTGATGATTGAAGGTCTTTGTCATGTTCCACTCCACAATGGTGGTTAATATGAAGCTGATATGAAAGTAGACACTCAGGACTTTAAGAATTTGTAGTGTTTCATAAATATTTCTGTTTTTAGCCTACTAGGGGCGATATATTCATAGAAAAATGAAAATCAACAAAAAAAAACAAAATCGTCTATTTTATTTCCACACAAATGTTTGTATCTTCAAAGTAAATGTTGATATCGAACCTAATTCTCCCACACTAATGTTCTACTTTATTGTAATTCTATTTTCATTTTATTCTAATTATATTTTTTATGATACGGACAGTGGAATTTGTATTTGATTTGCAAAAAAAAAGTCACATCAGCTCCTAAAATAAATTAAAATAAAATAAAATATAATTGAATAAAATAAAAATAAAATAAATAACACAATATCCATAATTTAAAAAAAGCTATAAATTGGAGATAATTATGCTGATACAGATATCAGTTCCAGTATATTAGACAGTCGATGAACTGAAAGAGAAACCCATCGCTCACGCTCTCACAACTGACAACTAGCAGCTAAAATGTGACAATAAAAATAATGAAGCTGAAGATGAGACAGATAAAAACAAAGTCAAACATATAAAACTGAAAAGGGAAACAGCAACAAGAGAAAAAAAAAAGAAAAAAAGAAAGAGATCTTTGCCTGTGTGGAAAAGTTGTCTAAAGTTTATTTTCTGACATGATAAGGACATTAATCCAAATTCGTTTCCAATTCAAATTAAAATTCTAATTTCATTTGTCACATATGCAACCGTACAGCATGGAGACACACATGAAGATCAATGCTTCTCCTCTGTCTGTGTCGGAAAAATTCAATCAGAAAGACAATAAAATAAAAATAAAAATATAGAAATTGAATATAAGAATAGATTTCCAATACAAATCACACTAAAAATAGAATTAACCTAAGAGCAGGGAAAAGGAGGAGAGTATTTAGAAATAAAAAAACAAATAAAAGAAAATATAGATATGAACGCAGATCCGTGGTGAAACAGTGCGACTTTTTTGAATAAAGTGTGTGTGTGTGTGTGTGTGTGTGTTTCTAGACACATGTACTCATTTGAGGCTTAAAAATATTTACTTTGTTATAAAATGTTTCCTTTCTAGAAATAAAGGACAAAATATTCTAGAGGTAAAAATATCTCCATTTTAGATTTATTATGTGAGAAGATTTATTTATTTATTAAATCATTACATCATTAAAGTAGATTATTTCTGGATTTTATTTTTCATCAAAATCAATATTCAGTTGTTTTGGGCAGATTGTTCTGTTTCTCGAAAATAAAGGATTGAGTCGTAAAAATTTATTTTACGGAAAAATAATCTGAGAAAAGAATAAACATGAGTAATAAAAAATCTCTAGAAATTGGTTTGAATCACCAAGTATTGTAATATTATTAAAGCAAAATGTGAGATCCATTTGAAAAACAAAATAATAATAATTCTTGGTGTTTTTATTTGCTAAGATTTCATGGAATAAAATGATGGCAAACGAAGTTCAGGCTTGAAATGAGTCAAATGATCCTAGAAATACGGCTTAAACATCTGGACGACATTCTAGATTAGTTTTACTGGCTGAGATTCCGTTATTTTCTCAGCGCCACGTTTTATCTCAGCTTGACCTGACGGCTCTCCTGCCCTGCTCTCGATTGAGAAGCTCAGCAGTTCTCCTAAACGCCTTCACCTTCTCGTCCCGTCCCTGAGCAGAGGAACGTGGTTCTATCAGTCACACACTCGCGTATCCTAACTGATCTGACGATCCAGACTGAAAAACTGAACACTTTTTAGTTGAGAGAACTTCTTCCAGAACCTGAGCTTCCCCTGCGCCTCATGAAGAACTCCTTCACAGGAGTAGGATTTCTCCCCTCGCATGCAGAAGAGCATCCAGGATGTGGAAACATGGACTAAATCATCAGGGTGGAATATTCCACAGGAGGATTATCGTAGCACTCAAACCCTAAACCATGACGGCTGTTGATCAGGAACACGTCAGCGGTGGTGACACTGCAGCAGGATTACGGGAAGCTTTAATGGATCTTCTCAGACGTTTTAGAGCTAAACCTCGAAGGATGAAAACGAATCATTCGGAGTGACATCAGAAAACACGTCTGGATCATGAGCTACAAAATGGTGCATTTTAAAAATGGAATAAAAGTGTAGAATCTGGGATACTGAAACAAGTGATGACGACGCCGATGATAATGATGATGATGATGATGATGATGATCTACACCACGCAACTATCCCACACACCCTTAATATCAACTTTTTGGAGAATTTCTAATTCTTTTCCTTCCAAACTGAAACTAAGTGACTGATCCAACACATGGCTCAGGACATGCGTTCATGTGTGTGTGTGTGTGTGTGTGTGTGTGTGTGTGTGTGTGTGTTCCGAGGTGGAAACAATGTGCTGTTAATGTGAACATATACACACATGCACACATACATGTACTGTACACACCATATACATACAATCTACACACACACACACACACACACACACACACACACACACACTGATTATCTTTAACTCAGTGCTGGATTTATTTATTTATTTTTTATTCTTTTCTTTCGTCGTCACTAAGAAGGAAAAAATTCTTTGATTCCTGCTTTGAATACAAATCAACCCTAATAAAGACTCCTCTCTCTCTCTCTCTCTCTCTCTCTCTCTCTCTGAGGAGAAAATAACAAGGAGGAAAAAGAAGCAAATGACACACACCAGTGTTCGCATGTTGAAGAAAAAAAATAATAATAATTATAGAGATTTTTCATGAAAATGAAATCCTGAAGGAAATAAATACCGATCCTTCTGCAACCCTAGGATCAGGATCCATCCGAAATAATCATGCTTTTTTTTCCTGTGAGAAGATCCGTGTTTTAAAAAAAATTGATAGAAATCTTTGGAAGAAGATGAAGAAGAAGAAGAAGAAGATGATGAAGAGGGGGGAAAAAGGTTCTTGTTCGTCTTCTTCTTTTGGCTTCGTTCGTGTTTTGTAGATAGAGGAGCTCTTAAAACATTTTTGTTTTGCTTTTTTAAGAATAGCAGTGATCCAATCGAAATGCAAATAATATAATGATAATGTAGATATATATATAAAACAAACAAACAAGCCAAAAAAGTCGTGCGTTAAATTGCGCACCAGCCTCCCACGCTGTGTAAGTGTGTGCGCGCGCTCACCCGCCCGTGCAGGAGCGAGTTTATTAACATGACACACACACACACACTTTCTGACACTTTTTTCTTGAAACTGATATATATATATATATATATTTATAAAGAATCCCGCACACTTACATGGAGGTGATGTTTTGGAAGAGGTCGGAGATGCTCGTGCTGTGCGTGCCGTTGCTGCCCGCTTCCATGCCCGTCTCGTGCAGGGCGAGCAGCGGGAAAAAGCTGCCCTGGTGCGATTTATTGCAGTAAATCTCCGTGCTGGAGCAGCTGCAGGTCGGTGGGCACTCCAGCACCGAGCTGACACACACCCGCAACACACCGACTAAGAGAAAAAACCTCCAGGAAAAGCGGAGCGGCGGCGGCACCGGACGCGTCTCCATCCTCCTTTAAAGCCGCCACGCTGTTGCATGCATGCACTCCGGGGCTCCGTTTTATTCTTCTTCTATTTTTTGTTTTCTTTCTTTCTTTTCCTCCTCTTGTTCTTTTCAGAAGCGAGAAAATGCAACGCACACAAGCACACACTCACATGAACATGATCAAACACACAAACATACACACACACACACACTCACACACGCACGCACACACTGAGAGGTCCCGCTGTCCGCGCGATGGGATGCAGGAATAACACGGATGCGGCGGTGACGGTGGTGCTCCACTTCTCCGGGAAAAAAAAGAGGAGAAAACAAGGGGAACAATATCCACACACACACACACACACACACACACACACACAGATACACGAAGACACACACACACACACACACACACGCTACTCCGTTAGTGTAGGATGGGCTGAAAAATCGATATCCTCTCCGGTTGGTACTCCTCCCTTTGCACGGTTTGCATCGTAGATGCTCTTTCAGAGCGCCGCGTGCGCGCCTCCACTTATTCCTATCAGCGCGCGCACCGGGGGAGGTATAGCGCAGACACACAGCGAGTAAGTGTGTGTGTGAGTGTGTGCGAAAGAGAGAGAGTCTCTCTTTCTCTCTGTCTCTCTCTCTCTCTCTCTCTCTCACACACACACACACACACACACACACACACACAGGGTCCATGATCTGAGCATCAAGTCCCACCTACTGGGCAGATTTAAAAGTGGCGCACCTGCAACTCAACACACCGCCACACACTGCACACACACACCGCCACACACTGCACACACACACACCACCACACACTGCACACACACCAAATCGAAAACACTGCAGCTCTTTTTTTAACGCCATTACACCATTAAATTAAATCAAATCTACACGTTGATGCCGTGTGATGATGCTGTGTGTTTGTGTTTATGCCGCTGCTGTGATTTATGATCATAAGACTCAACAGGTTGATTGTCTAAAAGAAATATAATAATAAAAAATAAATAAATAAAAAATCCTTACAAGCAGCGATGTTACTATAAGTAACATAATTGCACACTGTGTTTATTTGTTCGTATTATTATTTCTTCTTATTTCTATTCATTCATATTTCATTTCTAATTTAGTTTCTTAAATGGAGTTTATTTTCATGAATAATCCAAGGCCCGGTTTTTCTTTCACTGTAAGATGCATACTGTATAAAAATAACTGCGTACGTCACAGATAATATCTTGAATCTTTACATTTGTGTGATGATATTTTTTGATTGATTGATTGATTGATTGATTTTTTTGGCCAGTTGCTCATCCTTTTATTTCCTCAAACAGAAAAAATTTATCTTGGCTAAAAGTTAACTAATAATTATTAGAGCCTAAAGGGTGCGTCTCAAATCAGCTCCCTATAGACCCTTTTTTTTTCTGTTAGTAAACTTTGTGATGGTTTTTTTTTTGTGGGTGGAGCTTAGAAAGATTTCCCTGACTGCTACAAAAGCGGTCGTTATCAAGTTTGTTGTTAAACAATGACTGGTCAAAATCAGAATTTATCTGACTACGTTAGGTCACTCACTGTCCAGGACTGCGAATGTTTTTTGACTAAATGAATAAACTTTAACGGACAGAACCAGATTGGCTGACCTGTACACGCTCACTCGATGGATGGACGATGTGACAGGACGACCTCCGGTTGAGTGACCTGACATCTATACCTATTTGATAGAAAAACTGAGCGCTTCTGGCAAATGACACAGTTTCCTATGTTTAGTCGTTAGCTAACTTACACGCTAAAAAGTTAGCATTACATGACGAATCATTTAACTTGTTCCCCAATTTCTGATGAGGTGTGCATGCATAAGAAATATTTAGACACGTAACCAAACCATAAACCGTACCAACAACAAACAGTAGTTTCTTTAACTTTATCTGATATAAAGTGTGTGCTGCAAACGCCAGCATTTTTGATGATTGTTTCTGTCCAGTCTGCTCCTTTTATTGCGTTCAACCACAGCTGTCGTCGTTTTTTTTTGTCCTGCAGTGGCAGCAGTTATGTGATAAAACTTCAAAATGGAGCCTGTACTCCATCGAATCTGTCACACAACAACATGACATTTGTTTTCCAGTGTAGCAGACTCTGTGCTGGTTTGTACTGACCACCTCCAGTTTTCCCCTTTGTTTTGCCTCCAGTTAGCGCCATCTGAAAAGGATCTGTGGCTCCCTAGCTGGTGACCGTGATGACGTCATTTCTGTTGTCATGACAACATACTCAAGTTGAGACTTTTCAAGTTGTTTAAAGTACATTATACAAAAAATAATTTGCATAACCTTCATGTGCTTCAAGCAGGATCATAGTCGAGCTAGAGGATTTCTTCAAAGTTAGATTCGAAACCAGTGGTATATAGAATGTCGGATAAAGTGACAGAAAAAAAATGCTAGCCTAATCATTTGAGAGTCACATTAGAGCCAGAGAACATTTTTATAGAATTTATTAAGAAAACAAATGCTGCATGACATGTTTCTATTCTGTCCTGAAGATGAGCTCAGCTTCACCTCTGAGTGTTGCAAAGAGCTGACACTGGAGACTCCTTCCACACATCATACAAAAAAATGACATTTCACCTTGCGGAAAACTTCTAGAGACAGTCAGTTTAGAGACAGTGTCACTGAGGAAGAGACAGGAGTCAGAGTTGGAGGTAGCAGAGCTGAAGATCTTTTTGGGAGTGACACGGTTGGACAGGATTAGGAACGAGGACATCAGAGGGACGGCTCATGTTGGACGTTTGAGGGACAAAGTTAGGGAGAGGCCAGATTAAGATGGTTTGGACACGTCCAGAGGAGGGAGAGTGAGTATATTGGTAGGAGAATGTTGGACATGGAGCTGCCAGGCAGGAGGAAAAGAGGAAGGCCAAAGAGGAGGTATATGGATGGAATAAATGAGGATATGAAGATAGTGGGTGCGAGTGTTGAGGATACAGAAGATAGGGATAGGTGGAGAGAGATGATTCGCTGTGACCACCTCTGAAGGGAAAAGCCGAAAGAAGAAGATGGTCTTGCGGAAAACTTCATCGTAGCTACGTTTATGTGGAGCATATGCTGTATGCGCCGTTCCTATAGAACTGTAAACCTATACTTCTGTCAGAGCTGACCAGAGCTAACACCTTCTGACCAATCAGCTCTGTGGGATAAATAGATGGATGAAGCAGCTCTCTCTGGTAGCAGAGTTTCTGAGTTCCTCTGAGAAGCTTGTGGGGTTTTTTTTTCCCTCACAGCTAGGTCACTTCCTGTGAATTAGCATAACTAAAGAGAACTAGCAGCTAAAGAATGAAGCTAATTCGATACGCTATGCGCATTCACATTCACATCAACTCCTGATAAGAGAAAAACAGAGCCTCGGCGTTAGCCCCTAATTACAGCCGTCTAATGAATTCTATGAATCCGGAGACGATCCGACGCTCCGCGAGTTCCAGTCGAATCCAAGCACAAAAGGTCACCTGAGGTCAAATCCATCCAAATCTTCTGGTGCTGCCGCGTCCTCATGAAAGGAACGGAGCTGAAAGACGAACCTGACGTCTCTCTCTGACCTCTGAACTTCACAGTGCATTAACGGAGAAGCACAGCACGCTACATGAGCATACACAATAAAAAAAAAAACACACTCACTTCACCATCTGTACAGCGCCAGAGCACAACCAGCTCATATAACACCAGCGCCGAATGTTCTGGAAAAAATACATAAAGCTACAGGATAGAAGAAATCAGAATTGGTGTCTGTTTTTTTCAGTGTTTTTATAATAAAATCATAATAACATCATAACAGCATAACAACATAATAACATCATAATAACATAATAATAATAACAGCATCATATCATAATAACATCATAATAACAGCACAATAACAACATAATAACATCATAATAACATAATAATAATAACAGCATCATATCATAATAACATCATAATAACAGCACAATAACAACATAATAACATCATAATAACATAATAATAATAACAGCATCATATCATAATAACATCATAATAACAGCACAATAACAACATAATAACATCATAATAACATAATAATAATAACAGCATCATATCATAATAACATCATAATAACAGCACAATAACAACATAATAACATCATAATAACATAATAATAATAACAGCATCATATCATAATAACATCATAATAACAGCACAATAACAACATAATAACATCATAATAACATAATAATAATAACAGCATCATATCATAACATCATAATAACAGCACAATAACAACATAATAACATCATAACAGCATAACATCATATGAACAGCATAATAACGTCATGAGAACATCATAATAACATCATAATAATAACAGCATCATATCATAATAACATCATAATAACAGCACAATAACATTATAATAACATCATAACATAATAATAATAACAGCATCATATCATAATAACATCATAATAACAGCACAATAACATTATAATAACATCATAACAGCATAACATCATATGAACAGCATAATAACGTCATAAGAACATCATAATAACAATAATAATAACAGCACAATAACATTATAATAACATCATAACAGCATAACATCATATGAACAGCATAATAACGTCATAAGAACATCATAATAACATCATAATAACAATAATAATAACAGCACAATAACATTATAATAACATCATAACAGCATAACATCATATGAACAGCATAATAACATCATAAGAACATCATAATAACATCATAATAACATAATAATAACAGCACAATAACATTATAATAACATCATAACAGCATAACATCATATGAACAGCATAATAACGTCATAAGAACATCATAATAACATCATAACAATAATAATAACAGCACAATAACATTATAATAACATCATAACAGCATAACATCATATGAACAGCATAATAACATCATAAGAACATCATAATAACATCATAATAACATAATAATAATAACAGCACAATAACATTATAATAACATTATAACAGCAAAATAACGTCATAATAACATCATAATTACAGCATAATAACAGCATAATAACATCATAATTACAGCATAATAACATTATAATAACATCATGATAGCAGCATAATAACATTATAATATCATAACAGCATAATACCATTATAATAACATTATAATAATGGTATAATAACAACGCAAAACTCTCTGTATTGTAAATAACTGATTACATCACATTTACACAGTTGCTTTAAAGGAAATTTCTTTTTCCCCTTCTGTTTTCTCTTTTCTTTTCCCCTGTTTTCATTCTTTAGTTATTTCTGTCATCCATTTCCCCTCTCACAACACCTACCTTTGTTTATTTGTTTTTTTTTATTATTTTCGTTTCTTATCCCATGTTTTATCTTTTCATTTCCTTCTTTTATTAATTGCACTCATTTTCTTTTCCTTCCCTTATTCCTTCCTTTTTTTTCATTCTCTCCATCCACACATTCTTTCTTCATTCATCTTTTTTATCTAATTTCCTTCCTTCCCCATTGCTCTTGTAACTAATAATTAATGGCCAGTAGAAACAATACAATGCCTCTCTCAGTGCCTTTGCACACACGCACACGCGCACACACACACACACACACACACACACACACAGGTGTGTGTTTTAATCCTGCTGTGTAGCGGTGCTGACCTGCCCCTGTGTCGACAAACACACTGAACAACCAGTACCATCTGTCACCATTATTGCTGCAACACACACACACACACACACACACAGAGTTAAAAAAGCAAAACACAGAGAAAGCAACATGGTTCAAAGCATCATAGTGAGTCCAGACTGACAGGTACACAGGCCACGCCTCCTTCTTCAACACTGACAAGTAAACAGGCCACGCCTCCTTCACTAACAGTGAGAGAAACACAGGGCACACCTCCTTTACTAACACTGACAGGTGAACAGGCCACACCTCCTTCATTAAGACTGACAAGTGAACAGGCCATGAGTCCTTCACTAAGACAGACAGGTAAAAAAGTCACGCCCCCTCCTTCTCTAAGTCTGACAGGTGAACAGGCCACGCCTCCTCCTTCAGTGAACCTTTGACGTTATTTGAAGTAACACTTTCCTCAGTAATAAAGGAGATGGAGTTGAAGATCCGATCAATTCAGCATCACAGAAAAAACTTTCCCTTCTCACTCAGCTCTGAATCGATTCAGCAGATCGTAAATATCGGGTCCGGCGCACCGCTGTGAAAAGTTCTCACTGGTTCGGTTTTATAGAGCTTAGTAAAAATAAAATGTAATCAATAAACAAATAAACAAAAGGAACATGAAGTTTAAGAGCAGAAGAAGTTCCTCAGCAGCTCCTTCACTGAGACTCCAACTACAATAAACCGCAGCTTTTTTTTTTGTCTTTTTCATTTTCATAACAATATCGTGACGGTTTGTGAATAAAGTGTTTCATTCGTCTTAAACCTCCTCAGTGTGCCTTCCATCGTCCCATTTTAATCTCAGGTGACTGTTGATGACGGATACAAAAAATCCAAAACTTTCCTCCTGCAGAGTTTTCCGAGGTTGTTCTGTCGTTCCACTCGTTTTCACACACACCTGGAAATAACAGCCAGAGTCTCTGATTGTTTTGTTTTCAGATTCTTTTCCCTCATTAATTGCCTGATTTCTCTCTCTCTCTCTCTGTCTCTCTCTCTCTCTCTCTCTCCATCCCTCCCCCCCTATCTCTGACTGTCAGCTCTCACCGCTGTATTCAGTGTATTTTCTCAGCAGGATGAAGCGCTGGACGGTGATCCAGTCAGTTAACAGATGGAATGACACGTTACGTTTGGTCGGGTTTCATCAATGTTTGGAAAAAAAGTCTTTGTGATGAACATCTCTTTCAATCTGAGGAATGTAGCGTCTGACTGTTTTTGCAGCACGGAGCTCTCACACAGGTCCAGGTCTACACAGGAAAACACAAAGTTTTAATAAATGACTATACACACCGCTCCTGAAGCTAATTCGATTTCTAACATTGTTACCATCAAGTGTGGTTTATTCTACGTTTGGTAAAGATAAAAAAGTCACTACGGATTGTCAGAAGTCTTTGAATACCCAGCGCTAACACTAGATAGCTCACGAACATATTCTAATACGATGGTACTACCTGCTAATTCTAGACATTTGGACAGCATGAGCTAATGTGAAAGGATTTCATGGTGATGTTATATGTAGATGTAAATAATCTTCACTGCATGTCAGCTAGCTTTATAATCCCACATGCTAATGCTGGATATTTGAGAGATAACATATGAGAGAATTTTTCATTTTCATAGATAATTATCCTTAACAATAACTATCCTTAATAATCCTCACTGCTAATACAATCTAGTTGGCTAATACAAGGTAACTAAGTTAACTGGGAACATTTCTGAGTAAAATCTGTGCAGGAAACAGCTGAATCGTGTCTCAGGGCTTGAGTCACTCATTTGTACAGTTTAAAGAGAGAATGTTTTAGTGAAGAAAATGTTCATCTGGGGAGAAAAAAAACAACAAATGAAGAAAGTTTCAGAAATATATTATTCCCTCCATCACTCCACTCTTCCTTTACTGTGCGAAAGTCGGCACTGAGCCGCGGAGCTGTGAACTGCAGAGTCTCTGTGTGACACTTTGAAGCCCCACAGAAGAGACAGAAAGTGTGGAGATGCATGAGGAGTGAAGGTGAGTGAGTGTGTGTGTGTGTGTGTGTGTGAGTAAGAAAGAAAGAAAGAAAGAACAGAAAAAGAGAAGCTTGTTGAATTTAAGATAGATAGATAGATAGATAGATAGATAGATAGATAGATAGATAGATAGATAGATAGATAGATAGATAGATAGATAGATAGATAGATAGATAGATAGATGGGAAAGCATGGAAGAGCAAGGGAGAAAGAGGGAAAGAGTGAGACATGGCTGAATTGAATTCAATTGAGATGGATGTAGAGATAGATGGAGAGAGAAGGATGGCCAGAGAGAGAGAGAAAGAGAGAGAGATGTGTGTAGGGGGTAAGATAATGAGACATAGACAGAGAAATAGAGATGGGGGGCAAGAGAGAGGGAGACAGAGAGAGAGAAATAGTGAGAGATAAAACTGAACTGAATTCAAGTGAGACAGAGAAAAAAGACAGACAGAGAGAGAGAGAGAGAGAGAGAGAGAGAGAGCGCATGCCCTCCATTCTGGTTTAAAATCATCATTAAAACCAAGTATATTTGTCCATGGGGTGTCTCTCCTCCCACTCAGTTTTTTCTTTTTAAAACATTAACACAGGCCTAGCTTTCCCAACACTGGCCCAAAGTCCATCTCCTTGTTGCCCCGACACTCCAGGAGATGGACTGCACACCCGTCCAAGTTGACTTTAATGTTCAGCCATGGAAAAGATCCCTCCTTTGCAGGACCAGTTTTGCTGGTCTGGTAGTTTAGCAGCTGAACACGCTCCTGTGATGTTAGGGTGGACCTCCAGCAGTGTAAGAGCTGGTTGACAACATGCAGGGACTGCAGTCCCATACGCGCTGCCAGGTCCTCTGCCCTCGACAAGATGTTCACAAGCTCCTGGAGCGTCACAATCCCTGAGGAGACTCCTGGACAGTGCAGGGACAGCCACACTGGAGATGTCCAGCCACCTGCTGTACACCAGAGGCTCCTCCAGCAGCCAGTCTTTCTTAATATTCCAGAGCCTTTGTTCTGTTTTTTTTTTTTTTAAAAAAGTTCCGGATTAAAAAAAGTCCACAGTAATCCAGAACATCCAGCATTTTCATGTCCATTAACAACAAAGTACTGTCCAGCCCCAGTCCTCCAACTGTGCATAATAATCCACTAACTGCTGCTCTCCATACTAAGACTCTAGGTCCAGTGAGTGTCTCTGGATGAAGTTGGAAGCTGGATGCAGGTGGAAGGCTGCAGCTCTGCTGTATAGCTGGACCAGCCCCTGCCCTCTTTCCTCTTTGGGCAGATAAAGGATGCTCTGAAGAATCCAGTGAAGACTGTCCAAGAAGAAGTCCACCAGCAGGGCCTAGATGTTCGCTGGGAGGTTTGGCAGTGGATCCACACATGCCAGCTTGTGCCAGAGGAACGATGCGGCGAGGTTGTTGCTGACCAGCATTCGCCCCCTGTAGGACATGCTTGGGACCATCCGCTTCCACCTGCTTAGTCTGCCCTTCACATGGTCTACAGAGCCTTCCCAGTTTTTATTTAAAAACTAATTATTACCATTATTACTCATTATTATTACTGTAGACACCCAAGTGTTTTAAACCACCTCTTTTCCACTCTAAGCTTCCGGGTAATGTAGGTTGCCCACCTCCCCAGTTCCCAACTAAAATGGCTTCACTTTTTCCCCAGTTGACCTTAGAAGAAGATAAAATCTGAAAGTCATTTAAAATATCAATTAAAACATTCACATCTTTCTGTGTGCTTATCATGACTACCAGATCGTCTGGATATGCTGATAAACATATTGAGGCATTACCAGAGAGATGACTCAGTTTTTCAAAAGTGGTTTAATTGCCAGAGAGTATAGCATGCCTGAGAGGGAACAGCCCTGTCTGATACCTCTGTATACTCTAAAAGGAGCAAATAAACCACTGTTAACCTTCAGTACAATCTCGATTTCACTGTACAACACCTTGATCATGGCTATAAAACCTGGGATGAACCCAAAGTTTTCCAGCACCTTCCACAAATGCTCAACCCGGTCAAATGCCTTTTCCTGATCTAGAAAAATCAGACCAGTCTTTAAGCCCAATAGCCTGGAGGTGTCCAAAATGTCATGAACTAGATACACGTTATCGAATATACACCTATGAGGCACACAGCACCTCTGGTCCTGGTGAATAAGCTGCTCAATTACCTTAGTCAGTCTCGAGGTTCCTTTCCTTGTCCCTTACCTTTTTTTCTTTCTCTTGCTTGGTACTTTAAACACAGGTTCATCATCCATCTCCACGTCTTCCCCGTCTTCCTGTGCTGGTGTAGTGACTGGTCTTTCCAAGCAGCAGCTCTGCACCTCTGTGCCTGCCTCTGCCAGCGCAGACAGCTCCAGCACTGTGTCAGAATCCACTGAGCAGGTTCACTCCTGTTCTGGTTCAGCTAAGCTGGCCTTTTCTTGGTTTGGTTTAGTATCACTTGACTAAACCAACCTCTACAGGGTCCAATCAGCCGATCGGGGCCTCACTGGGACCGGTTCAGACGGGCAGGGTTCCTCTGAGGGCTCGCTCTCCTTCAGCTCTGGTGCAGCAGCTGCTCCGGGGCTTTCAGCAGCCGGCCAAACTGTGGCCGCAGGGGGATCGACCCCAGCCGGCTCAGCTGCGTCCTGCCCTGGTTGCTCAGAAACACTGGGCTCACTGTGCCATTCACGACAGGCTCAAACAAGACGTCTTATTTTGACCCATTTAAAACATTTTACATCAGCATCAGAGGAAACGAAGATATTGTAGTCGAAACCGTCAACACTGAATTTAAAAACATTTAGTTCTTCTACACCTTCTTTAAAAACCATAAAAACCAGGAATTCTTCTAAAAGAAACCAGGTGTTTAATCAGTGGAGACTTGTAACCAATGGGGATTTTCTTAATGGGGGAGACCATTCACCCATACCGAGACAGCTCTTTACCGATTGCTTTATATGCAATGAAAGGAGGGACATTTGATAGCATGACCTTCTTAGCTGGGGAACTGAGGGGAGAAAACAATTTCAGCTCATTATTGACCACTATGCCTTCTGAGTCAATTTTTTCACTTTTTCAACATCATTCAAAAAATTGCATTGCTCATTCTATATTATTCTTTCATTCAGTATTCTCGTGCCCCACCATGTTACCGACCGCTAAACAACATTCTTCAACACTCGCCGCACACACTACACGAACACTACAACTCTCACAGAGCTTCGTGTTCAGATCCGTCATAGCACTAACTCACAAACACACACAGTTATTTCTTCTCACACACGCACTCACACAATAAGTACAATTATTCTGAGATATTAAAAAGAAAACAGTTCCACTTAATGGCGAGAAATTGGCGAGACACCAACCACCCTCATGCTCTACATGCCACACTTGCTCCTCTGCCATGCATGCACAGAGAGAGAGAGAGAGAGAAAGAGAGAGAGAGAGAGAGAGAAAGTGAAGGTTCGAGCTACACCTCTGAGTCCTCCCATGTGACAGGAAGTCAGGGAACTGATTCCGTATTCTGGAGTCGGAATGTGAAAACGACAACAGAGGGCCTCAGGAGGCATCACCACCGTCCATCCCTTCATCCTTCTGTATCTGCATTTCTTCCCTACTGGCTATCAGAAGCGAACAGACCAGACTCCTCAGAGGAGGTCAAGTCATGCTCAAACTCATACTAATCCACTCTATTAACACTAGTTACCTAGCTAACAGAAGCTAACACGAGCTAACACAAGCTAACAGGAGCTAGCATGACATTTCTGAGAGGATTCTTAGCTATGTTCATAGATGTTAATAATCAACGCTGTTGACTACATCACCTAGTGGGTCGGAATCATAAATGCTAATGCTAGTCAGTTTTGCTAACCTGACAGGATCTGAGAGAACCTAAAGTCATTTCAGTGGATGTGAATAATCAGTGCTTGCAGTGCTAGCGAGCTAACATTAAATAACTGCTATAAAGATCATCTAGGCTAATGCTAGTCATTTGGCTAAAATTGAAATTAAATAAATAAATAAATACATTTACTATTATTGTTATTGTTATTGTTATTATTATTATTATTATTATCACTGGCCTTTTAAAAAAAAATAATTATAAAGTAATTATACGAAGTAATTTTAATTAATTAACCATTGCATTTAAAAAAATTAATAAAAAATAAATTTGCTTTTTAGTCTACAAAAATATGATTTGAAAAAGAAATCTGGTGTATGGTCCAGGGATCCGGAAACCATGAACATGGGAAAAAAAGAAAAAAGAAAGAAAGAAAGAAAGAAAGAAAGAAAGAAAGAAAGAAAGAAAGAAAGAAAGAAAGAAAGAAAGAAAGAAAGAAAGAAAGAAAGAAAGAAAGAAAGAAAGAAAGAAAGAAAGAAAGAAAGAAAGAAAGAAAGAAAGAAAGAAAAGAAAAAAAACTCCTTTGCTTCTCACACATTCTCTTTATCCATACACAAACTTTTCTTTTTCAACTCAGACAAGTGGAAAAACTCTCCCCATAATAATATAGACAAACTGCAAACACTTTTACTTATGTTTATTATTTTTAATTTTTCCAATTGCATAAATCTGCATTAAAATAGACAGGATGCAACGCTTCTGCATTTTTAGTGGAGGAAGAGATGCCAGATTCACCATGCATCAAGAGTCAGGATTGATTAGAAATGGATTAATCACAACTTGATTAAAGGAAAGAGAGAGAGAGAGAGAGAGAGAGGAAGAAAGACAGAGAGGGAAAGAGACAGAGGGAAGGAGGGAGAAAGAGAGACAGTGAGAGAGGGGGCAGAGGGGGAGAGAGAGAGGAAGGGGGGGAGTGGGAGAGGGAAAGAGAGACAGAGGGAGAGAGAAAGAGAGAGGGTAAGGGAGGGAGAGAGACAGTGAGAAAGTGGGGCAGAGAGAGAGAAACAGAGAGAGAGAAAGGAGAGAGAGAGAGGGAGAGAGAAAAGGGGAGAGGGGGAAAGAGAGACACAGCGAAAGGGGGGGGGGGCGGTGGAGAGAGAGAGAGAGAAAGGGAGAGAGGGGGAGGGAGAGAGAGACATGGCGAAAGGGGGGGCAGAGGGGGAGAGAGAGAGAGAGATGCTCTGATTCATCACTCAGCTCCACTAAACATGTAATTAAGCAAAAATAAAAATAAACGTTAAGCACAATTAAAAACCAGTGTGAATAAAAAGCTGCAGGTGATTCAGAGAATTCCTTCTTGAGGATTTAATAAATGTTATATTTTATAATCAGGTCTTTTATTCACCTGAAGATGAAGACTGCCGTAGCAGATGGTATGTGTCTCAGGAAATCCTCAGGTGTTTTACTATAAAACAGACAATACTATAATACAGACACATGAATGACACTCAGAACGATGGCTGTATTATGTAAGCCCCACCCCTCCACACCATAAACAGCCAATCACGTCGTTGGTAAAGATGTCAGCGAGTGATGAAGAAATAAGGACACTGGAGACTCCTTCCATAAATGTTAAACAAATTCACAGCAATTTTTTAAAAATCCGTTTACATGGAGTGTCGGTCATACACGTCCCTGTGAATGCGCTGTTGCTATGGAAACGGTAATTTATCATACATTAATGTAAACCTGGGCTGTTATGTCGACCGAGATCATCCTTCTGACCAATCAGAATCCAGGAGCTCAGTAAAGTCTGTCATCTGTGAGTGATTTAATAAAGAGTTTACAGGATGAGTGTGTTTAATATCTCTGTCTGTAGCTGGTGTTCCGCTCACTAATCCCGGTGTAAAGAGGGTTCTGCTTCTCCGTGAGCTCCGGCTCTGTGCTTTCAACTGCAGCTCTGCAGATTAGCACTTAAAAGAAGGATGCTCCACAAAGCCGCTTTACTTAGGACAAAGAAAAGTCCCGTAGGCGCGATCAATCAGGTCTTTAAAGAGTTATTTGAAGAAATTATTTGAAATAGAATTTTGAATAACGTGTTTTGCAGGAAGTCTTTAGATCTGTGTTTTTTTCTCGAACATGAAACCAGGGCGCTTACGCCTGAGATTTATCCGAGTCGAGCTGATGAACGACATTCAGCCAACTTTTCAAATGAATCAAAGTTTAGCTGCGTTATTAATAAAGAAAATGTTCTATAATATAGAGGTAAGGAGCAGACAGGAAGTGCTTTAGAGGATTAACCACATTTTATATGATAAAAGTCTCAGTGAAGGAGGTGTGGCCCCTGTGCTTCAGTTACAATATAGGGGGTGTGGCCTCAGTGCTTCATTTAGAATGAAGGAGGTGTGGTCTTAGTGCTTCAGTTAGAATGAAGGAGGTGGGGCCTCAGTGCTTCAGTTACAGAAAAGGAGGCATGCCCGCTGTGCTTTGGATACAGCAAAGAGGGTGTGGTCTCTGTGCTTTGGGTACAGTAAAGGAGGTGTGGTCTCTGTGCTTTGGGTACAGTAAAGGAGGTGTGGTCTCTGTGCTTTGGTTACAGTGAAGGAGGCATGGCCGTTATGATTCAGTTTCAGTAAAAGAGGCGTGGCCTTAGTGATTCAGTTACAGCAAAGGAGGTGGGGCCTTTAAGCTTCACTTTCAGTAAAAGGGGCATGGCCTCTGTGCTTCAGTAAGAGTGAAAGAGGCATGGCCTCTGTGCTTTGGTTACAGTAAAGGAGTTGTGGCCTTTGAGCTTCAGTTACAGTAAAGGAGGCGTGGCCTTTGAGCTTCAGTTACAGTAAAAAAAGGCATTGCCTCTGTGCCTTGGTTACAGTAAAGGAGGCGTGGCCTCTGTGCTTCAGTTTCAGTAAAGGAGGTGTGTTTACTTTAGCAGTAAAACTAGTACACTATTTAGCTCCTCCTTCTCTTCTTCTCTCCTCTTCTTTTCTTTTCCTCCTCCTCTTCTTCTCTTCTCCTGCTCTTTTCCTCTCCTCCTGCTCTCCTCCTCCCCTCCTCCATGCTAATCTTCCTCCATCACCTGATCTTCACTGACTCCTCAGACACACTTTGATACACACCATCACCTCTCTGCTTATTTCCACCCACACAGCAGCCACTGCTGGGAAAAGCCTGAGTCTAACAGCTCACTGCTCATCTACAGGTGAAGATTAACACACACACACACACACACACACACACATCCACCTGCCAAGAACTTACAGTTACAGCTTCACCTCTGACTGTTACACAGCGCTGACACTGGAGACTCCTTCCACACATTAACACACTTCTTACAGAAAAGTGTCACCATGGTAACAACTATCCAGATTCACTACTTCTGAAAGGAAATGAACAGGAAACACCTTCTGACCAATCAGAATGCAGAGCTCCACAGCTGCACGGCATAAACACTGTGAACTTCATCGCACTTGACTTCCAGCTGCTATGTATCGTAGAGCCAGAGTAAGAGCGAGCATTAGCGGGCTACATGGCTACGCTAGCACTAAATGCGCAGTAAATGGACTGTGCTAATTATCTTTGTGTTGTGGAAGATTAGCGAGAGCATTAGCGAGGCGCTGTTTATGCTAGCTGTCGGTTTCTTTAGGAGGCCGCTGCTTTTAGTAACAGTGGGCAGGATTCAGGAGGAGGACGCTAACTGTAGCGCGGCTCGGTGAGAGGGAAAGGATAACAGTGTGTGGGTGGTTCTGCATAACACACACACACACACACACTCACACACACACACAGAGTGATATTCCCACAGGAGGGATGGATGATTTTGTTGTTTTCGTCCTCTCGATGCTTTGACGTCTCGCTGGCATCTGCTCGCCGCTCGACTTTGCCAGGAAGCAGAGCAGGAGAAACATTTCTCACACAGACAGGAGCGAGGAGAGAGCGCTGGAGCTGATAGCTGAGGCAAAGCACTTTTTTAATGTTTAAAGAAAAGAAGAGAGAGAGAGAGAGAGAGAGAGAGAAGGGAGAAAAAAATCTTCTGGCACCTTCTGAGCCACCCGCTGCTGAGTCGATCTCATCTCAGTGTCATTCATCTTTGAAAAAAAATATAAAACAACAACAACAACAACAACAGAAAGCGTATTCCTGGGTGTTTGGTGAACAGGAAATAAAGACTGTAAACAAAAAATATAGACAATAATAAAAAGAAAATCGATGTTTGTCCTTATACAGAAAGCCACCAATCAACAAAACCAGCACAGTTTATTTTATTCTTTAAATCAAAGACATGATTGCTTTCTCTCTCTCTTTTTTTAGCAACGTTATCCTGATATCCTCTGTGTCATCAGGAAAGACTAAAGTCCCCAATAAAGCTACGTTTGCGAGTTTAAATATCGTGGTTTTCGCACGCTGCTATCAAAACACTCGGTGTCTATCTGGATTGCTTTTAGTCTCGCGTACTTTTTTAAATTAGAAATGTTTTTATTTTCAAATGATGGATTTCGGGTTGTGATTTTTCACCTTCATGCCTGTCAAGTTACCACCGTAGACTCCGCCCACTTTAAGGACTCAGTCAGGCAGTCAGTCAGTATCTGTAAAAGCAGGAGCTCTCGATTACGTTTAGTGATGGAAAAAGTGACAGAATCTTTAGAGCAAATCTTCTTTTTTTTATCCGTAAACAAGCAGGAAAACTTTTTTTTTTTTAGATGAGGTTTAAATTTCTCGAGTCTCCTCAAACACAAAATCTCAGGATTGGCACCTTGACATATCTCACTGTGGACCTTTAAGCCTCAAGATGTCTGAAGCCAGAGTGTGTGTGTGTGTGTGTGAGAGAGAGAGAGAGAGAGAGAGTTAATCCTCACCTGTTAATCCTGTAAATTCACACCGGAAGATGGATCTCTCCTGGAAAACTGCGCCTGCAAACAAGTTGATTGAGGCAAAAAATCCTTCAAAAGGCTTAAGGTGACATACTGTACATGAATCTTTAATCGAATTTATTTGTCAAAAATTTAAATCATTATTATTTAAATGATTTTTGTTTTTAAATAAAATCTTTTAGTGTTAAAAGGATGCAAATAAATATGACGTGTTGTTAAATTAAATATATCATTTTTCCTAAATAATAAAAACATTTACAGTAGTTCAATCTCCTTCAGTGTGAACAAATAAAGCTTATTAACCACAAAGATATGTTTTTTCACCAAGGGTGCCATTAATTACAGAGCAGACTGAAGAGCAAATACTGCATACTATAAATTTATGCTAAACAAATATTTATTTATTTATTTATTTATTTATTTATTTATTTATTTATTTATTTATTTATTTATTTATTTATTTATTTATATTTACTTCATGCTGGAAATCATCTTGTTGCGTTTACTATTATTAGCAGATTTTATATAATTTTATAGCCTTTAAAGCCTTTCTTTCTTTCTTTCTTTCTTTCTTTCTTTCTTTCTTTCTTTCTTTCTTTCTTTCTTTCTTTCTTTCTTATTTAATGGTGGAATAGTTGAATTGCATGAATTATGTAAGCAGGAAAATCATCTAAACTTATATATTTGCATCAGACTGCATTAGACTCCATTAAACTTCATCAGATTCCATTAGACCCTATCAAAGTCAATCTGACACTCCATCAGACCCTAACAGGCTCCGATAGACCCCATCATACTCTATTACAATCCTTTGGACTTCATTAGACCCCATTAGACCCCATCATTAGAATTTATCGGAGTCCATCAGACTCCAGTAGACTCCATTAGACCCTATCAGGCAATATACTCAATTAGACTCCATCAGACCCCACCAGACACTATTAGACCCCGTCAGACTCCATTAGACTACATCAAAGTCCATTAGACTGCAATAGACTCAAGTAGACTCCATCAGACCCCACCAGGCTTCATTAGATCCAGTTAGGCTCTATCCAACTCCATCATACTCCATTAGACTCTATCAAAGTCCATCATACTCCATTAGACACCATCAGACCCCACCAGGCTCCATTAGATCCAATTAGGCTCTATCCAACTCCATCATACTCCATTAGACCCTGTCAAAGTTCATCATACTCCATTAGACACCATCGGATTCTATCAGGACCCAACAGGCTCCATTATCCCCCATTATACTCTATTAGTCTCCTTTGGACTCCATTAGACCCCATAAACCTTCATTAGAAGTTATCAGACTCCATCAGACCCCACCAGGCTCCATTAGACCAAATTAGGCTCCATCCAACTCCATCATATTCCATTAGACCCCATCAGACTTCATCTTACTCCATTAGATTCCATCAGACTCTATCAGACCTTAACAGGCCCCATTAGACCCAATTATACTCTAATAGATTCCTTTGGATTCCATTAGACCCCATAAGACTCCATCAGACCCCACCAGGCTCCATTAGACCAAAATAGACTCCATCATACACCATTAGACCCCATCAAAGTCCATCATACTCCATTAGACTCCATCAGACTCTATCTGAACCCACCAGGCTCCATTAGCCCCCATTATACTCTATAAGTCTCCTTTGGACTCCATTAGGCCCCATAAACCTTCATTAGAACTTATCGGACTCCATCAGACCCCTCCAGGCTCCATTAGATCCAATTAGGTTACATCCAACTCCACCATATTCCATTAGACCCTATCAGACTCCATCTTACTCCATTAGACCCCATCAGACTCCTTCAGACCCCACCAGGCTCCATTAGACCCAATTAGACTCCATCCAACTCCATCATACACCATTAGACCCCATCAAAGTCCATCATACTCAATTAGACTCCATCAGACCCCACTAGGCTTCATTAGACCCATTTAGGCTCCATCCAACTCCATCATATTCCATTAGAGCCCATCAAAGTCCATCATACTCCATTAGACTCCATCAGACTCTATCAGAACCCAACAGGCTCCATTAGCCCCCATTATACTCTATTAGTCTCCTTTGGACTCCATTAGACCCCATCAACCTTCATTAGAAGTTATCAGACTCCATCAGACCCCACCAGGCTCCAATAGACCCAATTAGGCTCCATCCAACTCCATCATATTCCATTAGACCCCATCAGACTTCATCTTACTCCATTAGACTCCATCAGACTCTATCAGACCTTAACAGGTTCCATTAGACCCCATTATACTCTAATAGATTCCTTTGGATTCCATTAGACTCCATCAGACCCCACCAGGCTCCATTAGACCAAAATAGACTCCATCCAACTCCATCATATTCCTTTAGACCCCATCAGACTCCATCATACTCTATTAGACTCCATCAGACCTTAACAGGCTCCATTAGCCCCCATTATACTCTAGTAGATTCCTTTGGACTCCATTAGACCCCATCACACTTCACTAAAATTTACCATTAGACTCCAGTAGATCCCATTAGACCCCATCAGACACTCACATATTTAAATTTACTGAAATCAAGCAAAAGCGATGAGAACGACATGTGACATGTGCAACGGTGTCTGATCACATAAGTCTGATCACCTCAGCTCTGTGCTGAGGAATATGAACCTCATCTGATGGAATAAAGACATGATCAGACATCAGACCGCCTCGTACGCCCGGGAGCGCTGAAGCAGATTAAACGATTTCTACAGAGATCAGATCTGAGCAGTGAAAACTTTCCACCCCGGAGATCACACACACACAGACACATACACACACACAAACACACACACACACACACACACACACACACCGAGACTCAGTCACTAATTCAACATGTCACTTTTACAGCTAGGCGAAACCTTTTCTAATTGAAATTCAGCAAGCAATTAATAGAGCTCCTGATTAATGCTCCAGCATCTGCTTCCAGACGATCAAGCGCACGGCTTTCAGAAAGTCTCTGTTTCACTCGGACGTCTAAAAAAAAAAAACGCAGGAAGTGAAATATAGCTACGAGGGAAATCAGGAAGGTTGTAATTGTTACTGTATAGTAAGGGAATGGTGTGTTGAGGGTTCGTTCGTTTCAAATAAACAAAAGATATTAATCAATCAATAGATGATGGATTGATATATAACCAACAAATAATTAATAACTGATTATTCACTTTTTCAAATCACAAGTTTGTGTTGTGGTTTCCATAGCAATAGCTCCTTTACAGGGACGTGTTCAAAAACCGCTCCACTCATAATAAGGAGTAGCAATGATCTGCTGGAGATATGCTTCATATATATGGAAGGAGTCTCCAGTGTCACAGGTAAAGCTGAAGCTGTACATTTTCCAGCATTTTCAGGATGCTCCTTTGTGGTTCCTACGGTAATGTGACAAGCTATATTTTTCCGTCTGAGCAAGAGAAAAGAGAGACAACCAGTTCCCTGGATGTTCCAACACATAAAATGTAACTCTAAACGTATAAAAGAGTGTGTTGCATCTGAATTCAGTATCCAGCAGCGGATGAGGACGTCCCTCAGCCCTCAGCGCTCACCTGTTCTACCTCTGAGCGTGAAGAGGACATCAATCTGTCTCGGGATCTCCGCCTGGACGAGCCGCAGAGCTGCAGCAGAGCACAACGTTGTAATTAAAAAGCTAAAAATAATCTCCTTTATTAAGAGTTTCCCTAATTAGGTGAAGCCTTTGACTGGGCAGGAGGATAATGGTACAGCAGCGGAGAGTGAGTGAGACACACAGATGGCTGCAGGAGGGAAGCGTGGGCTGAACCGAGCAGTACCACTGACGACTAGTGAAGGAAAAACACTCCGAAAACCAACAGCCACGCAGCGTCGTGCCTCATTATTCAATCAATCCTCGCTAAATATAGAGTCAAACCCCACTGATGTACAAACACCACCAGCAGAACATCCTGCCATACAGACCACACGACACCACACACAGCACAGTACAGTACAGTACATACAGCACTCTCACTCTCTAACAGTCACTCTAAACACTTCACACACGCTCCTTATACACCTTCATTCACTTCTTCTTCCTCTTCTTCTTCTTCTTTTTCTTCTTCTTCTCCAAAACTCCACACTCTGTACATCAATCACAAGTATGTCTTCAACATGGGGAAGAACAGATGGAAGGCAGGAAGGACAGAGGGAAGGAAGGTAAAGATGAAAGGAAAAAAATGTAAGAAAGAAGGGAAACGAAGGAAGGAAGGAAGGAAGGAAGGAAGGAAGGAAGGAAGGAAAAAATGAAAGAAAGAAGGGGAAGGAAGGCAAAGATGAAAGGAAAAAATGTAAGAAAGAAGGGAAACGAAGGAAGGAAAGAAGGAAGGAATAAATGAAAGAAAGAAGGGGAAGGAAGGAAGGAAGGTAAAGATGAAAGGAAAAAAATGTAAGAAAGAAGGGAAATGAAGGAAGGAAGGAAGGAAGGAAAGAAGGAAGGAAGGAAAAAATGAAAGAAAGAAGGGGAAGGAAGGAAGGAAGGAAGGCAAAGATGAAAGGAAGGAAGAAGGGGACAGAAAGAAATACAAAAAGAAAGGAGGAAGTGAAGAAAGAAAGAAAGAAAGAAAGAAAGAAAGAAAGACAGCAACCCTGTAAGGAATATTGATGGAAATGAAACTCTTGCTTGGAGAAGCTGGTGAGGGAGAGAATGAGAGGATTAGAGGAAGTGGAGTGAGTTCTTACGTTTCTTCTCCTCCTCCGGTGTCCTGTACAGTTATAAAGGTCTTGACTCCCTCGACCCTGCAATCTGTCCATCACGCTCCAGTTACAGAATCAAACATCACAGAGGCTTCATTACACGACTGCTGTCCTCTACTAAACACTGACACTCGTTAATCATTAAACCCTTCACTGCTTTAACGATGAGACACCAATCTGACCAGAGGAGAGAAAGAGCCGAGGCTTTGTCTCCACACCTCCAACCCAGATCGTGTGTGTGTGTGTGTGTGTGGGTGTGTGTGGGTGTGTGTCCTCACCAAAAAATTCAACAATAAGCAAGCCATGACGTGTAATGAGCTGAGGATTTTTAACCTGAGGGTCACTGAACAGGGCAGAGACTTGAAAGCACAGTGGCCTTCCTGGAACTTACAGGGACATGGAACTTACAAAGACTTACAGGGACACACAGGAACCTCCTGGAACTTACAAAGACTTACAGGGACACACAGGAACCTCCTGGAACTTACAAAGACTTACAGGGACACACAGGAACTTACAGGAACTTACAGGAACTTACAAAAGCTTACACTGACACACAGGAACTTCCTGGAACTTACAGGAACTTACAAAGGTTTACAGGGACACACAGAAACTTCCTGGAACGTACAGGAATTTACAAAGACATTCAGGGAAACAAAGGATCTTCCTGGAACTTACAGGAACTTACAAAGACTTACAGGGACACACAGAAACTTACAGGAACTTACAAAGACTTACAGGGACACACAGAAACTTACAGGAACATACAAAGACTTACAGGGACACACAGGAACTTCCTGGAACTTACAGGAACTTACAAAGGCTACACGGTAACACGAGAACTTCCTGGAACTTACAGGAACTTACAAAAGCTTACACTGACACGCAGGAACTTCCTGGAACTTACAGGAACTTACAAAAGCTTACACTGACACACAGGAACTTCCTGGAACGTACAGGAACTTACAAAGGTGTAAAGTGACTTGCAGGAACTTCCTGGAACTTACAGGAACTTACAAAGACATACAGGGAAACACAGGATCTTCCTGGAACTTACAAAGACTTACAGGGACACACAGGAACCTCCTGGAACTTACAAAGACTTACAGGGACACACAGGAACTTCCTGGAACTTACAGGAACTTACAAAAGCTTACACTGACACACAGGAACTTCCTGGAACTTACAGGAACTTACAAAGATTTACAGGGACACACAGAAACTTCCTGGAACGTACAGGAATTTACAAAGACTTACAGGGACACACAGAAACTTACAGGAACTTACAGGAACTTACAAAGACTTACAGGGACACATAGAAACTTACAGGAACATACAAAGACTTACAGGGACACACAGGAACTTCCTGGAACTTACAGGAACTTACAAAGGTTACACGGTAACACGAGAACTTCCTGGAACTTACAGGAACTTGCAAAAGCTTACACTGACACACAGGAACTTCCTGGAACTTACAGGAACTTACAAAAGCTTACACTGACACACAGGAACTTCCTGGAACGTACAGGAACTTACAAAGGTGTAAAGTGACTTGCAGGAACTTCCTGGAACTTACAGGAACTTACAAAGGCATACAGGGAAACACAGGATCTTCCTGGAACTTACAAAGACTTACAGAGACACACAGAAACTTCCTGGAACTTACAGGAACTTACAATAAATCACACAATAATACAATACCACTATTTCTTTTATGATACTGAAACCCTGAGCACGAGCCAAGTGTTGGCCCGAGACCCGTCTGATATTGCTTTCTTATAAAATAAATACTAAGCTTTATTTATTTATTTATTTATTTTAGTTGAAAAAAGAGGACAATAGCCAACTCTAAATCACTAAATTCACTAAATCCTAAAAGTGAAAAAAAGAAGCAAAGAACGTGAAAAAAAAAAGAGAGAGAGAGAGAGAGAGTGAGATGTGAGCAAAGAAAGACAGATTCTGTCTGGGTAACATTTTGTACTTTTGATCTTTCGACACAAAGACAGAGAGACGAAAGTCCAGACCTTCTCCAGCACGTCTCACACTGCGCCTGAAGCATCAACAGCCATAAAAGCTAAAATGCAGAGTCTGAAATCGTTGATTTATCTGGTTAGCATTTCCTTTTCCTAAACTAAACGCACCCTATTCAATTACTGCTCCGAAACACGGCGTCCAAATGGAGCCCAAACTGGGAGAAGACGTCCATTAAAGACCAGCAGCGTCCTGCTCCTGCCCTCTTCTCCACCTCCGCCTTGCTTTAATACACAACCATAAAACAAGCCCCGAGCAATTATCTGTTTTATAGAGAATCATCTCAGGCCGCGGTACAAAACCACATCCGCCCCTAAAGAACAGCCCCGGTGCAATAACCCTGTCCTGCTACCCCACTCCCTCACTAATGGAGCTGTGTGTGGTCTGATCTAATAACTCACTCTGCCTGCTTCTAATGGCTTCGGCTTCTGGTTTTGGGAAAGTCCCTGTTCTCTCTGTCCCCCATCCCGCTATCATCAATTTCTCTCTCTCTCTCTCTCTCTCTCTCTCATACTTCTCTCATCTGTCTATCTCCACTCATTCTCTCCCTCACTTACGGCTTTTGTCAGTCATCTCTCTCGTCCCTCATCACCCATCTCTCATATCTCTCTCCCCCCTTCTCTTTTTTTCTCTCTCATCATCGTTCCTTTGTCTTATCTCTGTTTTTGTCACCCATCTTTCTTATCCTTTTCTCTCATCCCTCTCTCACTCTTCTCTCTCTCTTTCTGCTCTCTGGTCCCCCTCTCTGCTGGATTTTCTTCTTGTCACCCATCAAGTCACACATCTCTCTCTCTCTCTCTCTCTCAGCCCTCTCACTCTCTCATGTCCCCTTCTCTTTCATCATCCATCTATCCCATCCCTCTCTTTTGTCCCTCTCATTGAAATGAGCTTTCCAGAAGTACATTCTCGCTTTATTCGCTGATAGCCTACACCACTCACTATATCGTAGACATGAAAGAAAGAAAGAAAGAAAGAAAGAAAGAAAGAAAGAAAGATCTCTTGATATTTGAGGCATTCTTGCCTGCTTTTCATGATTCCTTGATAAATAATTTCCAGCTTCAGCTCCACAGTCCCCTGGGTTACAATGATGACACCATTTTGATGTGTGTGTGTGTGTGTGTGTGTGTCACTCGCTTCTATTGACCGTGGAATAAAAAAAGAGACAAGTGAATCTTGTTATTTTTCTCTCCCTTGTGCACACACTCACTCATCTTACTGTTTTCATGCAGGCTTTAAATAAGTACTTTCATAATCCTGCATTGTGTGTGTGTGTGTGTGTGTGTGTGTGTGTGTGTGTGCGTGAGATCAGTCTGTCACATGTTGTTCTGGACCTCACACTCTTCTTTAAACTGCATGTGATAGACAGTGTAGGAACTGGAATGATCTCTCTCGTGAATCGACTCTGAATCGACTCACCTGCAGAAAATGAATCAAACGTGCCATGTGCTTTGACTGTTGCTTTTCTTCTTTAATTTAATGTTTGTTATAAATATAACAAGCTGCTGAACCGTGCCTTCATGGCATTTTAAGGAGACACAAAATGTTTTAAACGTATTACATCTATAAAAAGCAAACAATTCCTGAACTCCAGCTACTCTGTGCTCAGTTCGTTTCCATGATTCCTACACACACACACACACACACACACATGCACACACATGCTTGTTTAACAATTTCGCCACTGTATTTCAGAACAATGAATAAACGAGCTTCAGGAGGACGTTTTCAGCTTTGCATGTGCTTGTGTGAAACCAAACCAAACAGCAAACGAATCAAAAGAATCAACTTCACTCCGATTCATACTCAGGGTTTGTGTGTATCTATGGAAAGCCTTGGAGATATTTCTGAGCACCATTTGAACTCCTATAATTTATTCTTCATCAAAAAAAAAACATTTTTTGTAAAAGTAGGTCAAAGTCTAGTTGAATTTTATGTAATTATATTATTCACACAATGGCACAGTTCCAGTTTTTTTCTCTTGTGCAACATGAGACCTGAGGAGACTCTTCTGCTGCTGCTGCTGCTGCTGCTGCTGCTGTATATAACAGTTGTATGTAACAACACGAGTTCTGGACTCTGACTGGTGGTCAGACGTTGATTAATTCTCTCTAACAGCAGCTTTGACACTAGCACAGGTTTATATTCGACGCACTCGTTTTTACACTAAATATTCGCTATCGTTTCTATAGCAACAGCTCATTCACAGGGACGTGTACAGCAGAGGATCCACTGATAACAAACGAATTAAAATAGAATCGTTCATGTGGTGAAGGTTTCTGTGAGGAGAAACGTGTGTATGACGTGTGGGAGGAGTCTCCAGCGTCAGCGTTGTCCATCAGTCAGAGGTGAAGCTGGAACATGAAGTGTTATGTGACTAGCGGCGATTTTTTTAACTAAAGAGAGAGCTGGTGAGGGAGCGACCGTTTATAGCTGCTATAACGCAGTGCATTTCACACCTAGGCCTTTACCAAATCAATTTCTTCTCCTCTGTCAGCCATTGTGAGTTAAACTATATATGTATGATTCATTTAGTTTGTGCGGTTCGCTGCCTCTGACTACTCCAATTATCCAATCAAAGGACGGGAAACTGCTGACGTAATCGTATGCCTGCTAGATGGCCCCAGTGACGCCAACTCGAAATCTGATTGGTTAGTGTAACAATTTCATTGCCACTTATTTTAAGCTACAGGCACCTGCACTATTGATTCTGAAGGCCTTAAGGCAGATTTCTTTCACCCTGGCAACACATGATGTCAGCCACTGGCTGAAATATGATTGGATAAATACTCTTATCATAAATATACACTACTGGAAGCAGCGCAACCGAGAGAAAAGCTATGAAATGTAGAGAATAGACTATTGGGAATAATTTAATACACATTCATGGAAAAATATATTAAATATATTAAAATTCAGATCACTGCTGTGTAGGCCAGCAGACGGCCCACCACTGCTATAACGTAAGTAATAACAAATGATATGTTTTCTTATTTGTAAAAATTCCTCTGAAGTGATGAGAACCTGGCTCTGATCTCACTCCTGAAAGCCTGGAGAGATTCTGAGCCACTTCTCGAACCATTCCATACATTTATAATTAAATCCACACTGAAAGAAAAGACTGAAGAAGGTGTGTGTGTGTGTGTTGGAGTGTTTTCCGTGAGAAGTGAGTATAAGCCACTTGCTCCTGATTTATGCTCAGAGCATGAACACGGTTAATTTCTTCTCACTTTCTCTATTAATCTCCTTTAGCATTCGTCGACCTGCAGCTTCGAGCGTCTCATCCTTCCTTCGCTCCCTTCGCTGGTCAGAGATGCTAATGAAAAAATACACTGTTACATTTCAAGCCAAAAGCCGATCATTTTTTACTTTGTATAAATAAAAAAAAGTCGCACGAAAACCGATACTCTAAAGTGTTTTTTTTCGGTGTGACAGTGAAACAAAATCTAAAGCGGTTTACGCTTACAAATGATACATGCTAGCTTGCTAATCAAAACGCGTAACACTGAAAACGAGGCTAGTTCATGATAATTAGCTGTCCACACAATAATAAGAGTGTAGCAGTAGTGCAGTCTCAGTAAACACTATAGTATCCATCCATCCATTTATTGTCTATACCCGATTTATTCCTAATTAGGGTCACGGGGATCTGCTGGAGCCTATCCCAGCACACATTGGGCGAAAGGCAGGGGTACACCCTGGACAGGCCACCAGTCCATCACAGGGCCACACATAGACAGACAACCACATACACTCACACTCATTTCGAATTACCAATCAACCTAATGTACATGTTTTTGGACTGTGGGCAGATCATACAGTAAACATAACCTAGTGGCAAGAAGGTAAGAAGTAAAATCACATCAGTGACTCATGTGCTATAGGGTCAGTCGTGTTTGGTCATTTTATGACATCATAAAACTGATTAGCATAGCATTTTTTTAAAGTCTTGTTTTGTCGTGCTCTAGTTTGAACGTAACATTGCTATTAATCATCGATAATATTAAATGGAGACGTTTAGGGGTCCAAGCACTCAGAGTGTGCATACATCAGGAATGTGTATAGACAACGATTCAGCCTTAGCTTAAATCTTTCAAATTAAATATAAGGTATGAAAAGGAATAAATGTTATATGTGATTATCCCGAAAACTCAGTGACAGAATCACGAAGACACTGAAAGCATATGGAAGACATTCCACCGTAATGTAGCGCCGCTGTCTCTAAACGATTCCCCGCCCGGTTTAAGTGCACATTTCCTCCTAAATTGGTCAGCAGGTTTATCCTCTAACAGTCTCAGTCTTTCAGCACTCTTTTTTTTTTCGCTAGCATTGCTGAGCATCATGGACTTCAGAGAACTTGATACATCCCAAATTGAGCTTATTAGGGCTAAATGGGAGGCTGCATTAAACACACACACACACAGACACACAGTTAGTGGTGTTTGGGTTTGAATGTAATGGTGTTTTGATTTGCAGCAACTCAGAGGCCCTGAATGCTGAAAATCAGCTTCTTGTTTGAAAGCCGGAGGAGATTAATCGGGAAGTGAGATGCAGTGAACTCGTCTTCACACTGTCAGCGTAAATCAGGTGCAGTTAGCGCACTCGCTTACTGTGAACTGTACAAACATTTACTACAAACACACAGAAATGTTTAAGAGGCTAAAGAATTAATTGATTAAATTAACCATGATAAGAATATATGGGTGTGTCTGAGAAGAACAGGTGGGTGTGTCTTAGAGTGAGGCAGTGGTTTTGGGCAGGGCATGTTGATGTGTCTGAGTAAGGTCTTTTCTCAGAACGGAACAAATGGGCATGTCTAGTGCAAGTGGATGTGTGTTTGAGGGGCAGAAAAGAGGCTGTGTAAGTGTGAGTGAAGTAAATAGGTGTGTCTTTGAAGTGGTAGAGGTGGGTGTGGCTTCAAAACTCAGAGAGATGGGTGTGTCTCTGAGTGGAACAGACCCACAAGACCTGTCTGTGGGACAGAAAGGTATATCTTTGAAGCTGGTCAGACATGCACATCTAAGTGAGACAGAAAGGCGTGTCTGAAAGAGTGGGAGAGACAGACGTGCCAAAGCATGACAGAGGGAGTCTTGGAAGTGGGACAGACAGGTGTGTCTCTGGATAGGACAGATGAGTGTGTCGAGAGATGGTCATGTCTCTGAGTATGTCTTTAAGTGGGACAGATGGGCATGTGTTTAAGTATTGTGGATGGGCGTGTCTTTAAATAAAACAAATGTCTGCATCTATAAATGGAACAGACAGGCGTTTCTTTAAATGGAACAGATGTCCTTGTCTAAAAATGGAATAGACGGGCGTGTCTTTACATGGAACAGATGGGCGTGTCTTTAAATGGAACAGACGGGTGTGTCTTTAAATGGAACAGATGTCCTTGTCTAAAAATGGAACAGACGGGCGTGTCTTTAAATGGAACAGATGGGTGTGTCTTTAAATGGAACAGACGGGCGTGTCTTTAAATGGAACAGATGGGTGTGTCTATAAATGGAACAGATGAGTGTGTCTATAAATGGAACAGACGGGCGTGTCTTTAAATGGAACAGACGGGCTTGTCTTTAAATGGAACAGACGGGCGTGTCTTTAAATGGAACAGACGGGCTTGTCTTTAAATGGAACAGACGGGCGTGTCTTTAAATGGAACAGACGGGCTTGTCTTTAAATGGAACAGACGGGCGTGTCTTTAAATGGAACAGACGGGCGTGTCTTTAAATGGAACAGACGGGCGTGTCTTTAAATGGAACAGACGGGCATGTCTTTAAGTGTGACAGAAGGGTGTGTCTTTAAATGGAACAGACAGGCGTGTCTTTAAATGGAACAGACGGGCGTGTCTTTAAATGGAACAGACGGGCGTGTCTTTAAATGGAACAGACGGGCATGTCTTTAAGTGTGACAGAAGGGCGTGTCTTTAAGTGGAACAGACGGACGTGTCTTTAAATGGAACAGACGGGCGTGTCTTTAAATGGAACAGACGGGCATGTCTTTAAGTGTGACAGAAGGGCGTGTCTTTAAGTGGAACAGACGGACGTGTCTTTCAATGGAACAGACGGGTGTGTCTTTAAGTGTGACAGAAGGGTGTGTCTTTAAATGGAACAGACGGGCGTGTCTTTAAATGGAACAGACGGGCGTGTCTTTAAATGGAACAGACGGGCGTGTCTTTAAATGGAACAGACGGGCGTGTCTATAAATGGAACAGACGGGCGTGTCTTTAAATGGAACAGACGGGCGTGTCTTTAAATGGAACAGACGGGCGTGTCTTTAAATGGAACAGACGGGCGTGTCTTTAAATGGAACAGACGGGCATGTCTTTAAGTGTGACAGAAGGGCGTGTCTTTAAGTGGAACAGACGGGTGTGTCTTTAAGTATGACAGAAGGGTGTGTCTTTAAGTGTGACAGAAAAGCATGTCTTTAAATGGAACAGACGGGCGTGTCTATAAATGGAACAGACGGCGTGTCTTTAAATGGAACAGACAGGCGTGTCTTTAAATGGAACAGATGGGCGTGTCTTTAAATGGAACAGACGGGCGTGTCTATAAATGGAACAGACGGCGTGTCTATAAATGGAACAGACGGGCGTGTCTTTAAATGGAACAGACGGCGTGTCTTTAAATGGAACAGATGGGCGTGTCTTTAAATGGAACAGACGGGCGTGTCTATAAATGGAACAGACGGCGTGTCTTTAAATGGAACAGATGGGCGTGTCTTTAAATGGAACAGAGGGGTGTGTCTTTAAATGGAACAGACGGGCGTGTCTTTAAATTGAACAGAGGGGTGTGTCTTTAAATGGAACAGACGGGCGTGTCTTTAAATTGAGCAGAGGGGTGTGTCTTTAAATGGAACAGACGGGCGTGTCTTTAAATTGAGCAGAGGGGTGTGTCTTTAAATGGAACAGACGGGTGTGTCTTTAAATTGAGCAGAGGGGTGTGTCTTTAAATGGAACAGACGGGCGTGTCTTTAAATGGAACAGACGGGCGTGTCTTTAAATTGAGCAGAGGGGTGTGTCTTTAAATGGAACAGACGGGCGTGTCTTTAAATTGAACAGAGGGGTGTGTCTGAGAAGGCAGTTTCCTCCTAACCGCCTGTATCAGTTGTTGATGTCGGTGAGACTCGGAGACTTTCACACTGTGTTTTAAGGTAAAAATGAATCTGTTGAGCCCGATGTACTGCTTCAGGCCCTGAGTCTCACTGCTGGTGTTTAATTTCCTGACTGATCCTGACTGATGTGTCTCCATCACAATCTCAGCGTGCGTGCGCGTGTGTGTGTGTCTGTGTGTGTGTGTGTGTGTGTGTGTGTTCTGTTCCTCTTTCTTTTGTGTACTGAAACTGGAGTGTGTTGGACAGATTGTGGGGTCGAGTGAGTCACAACCTCCCACCTTAACTCTCCATCACCGATGCAGCAGAAACTAAATCTTCAGTATCAGTATCTGGGGCAGCGACCTGCGTTTCTCTGAACTCATCTGTTCTTCCACCAACTATTCCAACTAATAACCATGGAGTTTTACATAGAATACACGAAACAGCTGTAAGAAGCCGACTTTTAAGACATTTGGATGTAAACAGCATCTAATTAATGCTAGAAATGCTAATATGACGAGGAAATGAACACAGATCGTCGGGTTGGTCCAGTCTTTTCTGTACTACAAATAACAATGCCTCAATAACAATATGTTATAATAATGTTATAATAACAATATGTAATATAAACAACATTTATAACATCACACAGCTTTTATTCCGCTATACAGAAAACACTTGCGGTCTTATGAAACAGAGGCGTGTAAATGTTTGAGCTTAGCGACATTAAGAGCCAATCCTGTGGTTAAAGCAGGTAAACAGTCCACTTCTGTCCAGGACTCTTGTTTTAAAGCCTGTTAAATCCCACAAGCACAGAAAGCCTGCTTTATTAGTCATTAATAATGCAGGAGAGTGGAACTGGGAGAGGGTGTAGCGGCGGCGCAGTCGCTGGACCCCGCACTCTCGCTGCGTCTCTGCGCAGGTAATTAATAGGGCTTTGCTAAGAGCCATTAACTAGCCAGCGTAATGGATATTACGTGTTTCCTCTGCCTCCACACATGGGTCACTAAACACAGCACTTTCCATTTAGGACGCCCGTTCGGTTTGTTATTAGCGCAATGGCGTTCATGATCCATAAATTGGTCCCTTGTGAGGAGTAAGACACACACACACACACAGGTCAGTAGGAGAAGCTCTGGCTGCAGCGTGGACCAGACCACAGCAAGCTCTGTTCCAGGAACAGTGAGATGACAGAAACCTGATCATGAGCCAGACTCTTAAAGAGCATCACATCAACTCCGGCTTTAGATTTGAGAGATATTTTATTGATCCCATATGAGAAACTGTCGTGTTAGAGAACACACACACACACACGCACACACACAGAAAGAAAGAAGAGCGAGCAGTATAAAAAAAATCAGACGTGGCAGCTACATATTTACATAAAAAATAAAATACATAATGAATAAAAAAAATAAATAAATGTAAATAAATATAGAAATACAGGCGGTTTATTATTTATTTATTTGTTTGTTTTTTTGTTTTGCCCAAAATTATAAATGTTAATTTATTGAAAAGATCATGGCTTCAGTGTCTGGTGTGGATGACAGAGTAGATAAGTATTGTTGGGCAGTTTGAGGAAAATAGTTAAAGACACAGTGGTTTGATAAAGCAGAGTTTCTGTTAACTTGTTTCTATAACTTGCTTCATTGTACATCTTTTTTTAAAATAATAAATAAATGAATGAATAAATAAATAAATAAATAAATAAATAAATAAATAAATAAATAAATAAATAAATAAATGAATGAATGAATGAATGAATGAATGAATGAATGAATAAATAAATAAATAAATAAATAAATAGCATATTATTTCTAAATGTAAAAGTCTAATTATAGTGATTTATAAATTGCTTCATTGTACATAATTTTTTATAAATAAATAAATAGCCTATTATTTCTAAATTTAAGAGTCTAATTACAGTGATTTATAATTTGCTTCATTGTACATCATTTTTCATAAATAAATAAAAAAATAAATACACAGGAATAAATATTGTGTTTTGGCGGGAAACAAAAAATACACCTCGTCGAGCAAAGCAGTGAATAATGATGATGTACATGGCAGTAAAAATCCAATCCAACATCCAGCTCCATCGCTCCTAAAGCCGGCGTCTAATCCAGATCGCGTCATTACCCTCAGGAAAGGAGGCTTTAAACGCACCGTTTAAGCCAAAGTCTGCTCACAAAATTGGTATTTTTATTTGTTTTATTTTTACGACATTCCTGCCTGACGAAAAACACGACAAAAATACACCTCAATAAATATCTGTTATAAAAATCTACCAGTCAACTCTATCTCATGGAGATCATCATCATAAATAATGAATTAAAATGAGATCATTTCTATACAGGCCATGAAGACAACATGGAGTCTGCTGAGTGACCCAAACATCCAACATCTCTCTCGGACACCAGGATGGCCTCCTGCTCTGAATTCACTCCTTCACCCAAAATATATCAAGAGTCAGAGAGAAATAAAAGGAGACACACAGAAGGAGGATGTTAGAGTTCATCTAACTTTATTAAAAATGTAAAACAGAGAGACAGAATCAGAAACGTTAAAGAGTCAGGAGAACAGAATGCTGAAAAAAATCAAGCTAAAGCTAAAGATCAAGCTAAAAGAACAGAACACACCCTTACAGAGTGTGTGTGTGTGTATGTGTGTGTGTGTGTGAGCAGTTCAAATAGAGTGTGTGAATGTGTGTGTGTGTGTGAGTGAGTGTGAGCAGTTTAAATAGACAGTGTGTGTGTGTATATATGAGCAGTGTAAATGGTGTGTGTGTGTGTGAACAGTTTAAATAGACAGTTTGTGTGTGTGTGTGTGTGTGTGTGTGTAAGCATTTGTGTGGAATATGTGTGAGCTATTTAAATTTTGTGAGTGTGTGTGTTTGAGAGAGAGAGAGAGAGAGAGAGAGAGAGAGAGAGAGAACAGGAAGTAGGTGTGCAGAAAGTCACGTGAGTGTAAATGCTCTAATGTCTGGATTCAGATCTAGATGAAGAGCAATGGATGGATGGATGGACGGAAGAACGGATAAATGGATGGACGGATGGATGGATAGATGAACAAACGGACAGACGGACGGATGGAAGGATGGACGGACGTATGCATGGATAGACGGATAGATTATTATGCAGTTATTCCTCCTGTACAGCTGTAAGAGCCTCCACTCTTCTGGGAAAGATCTCTAGATGTTGGAGAATCTGTGAGGATTCATTCTCATTCAGTCACAAGAACATTTGTGAGGTCAGGTTCTGGTGTTGGATGAGAAGGTCTGATTCACAATCGACGTTCAGGTTTCTGTACAGGACACTGAAGATCTTCCTCTCCAACCTTAACCTAGGCTGGAACAGGAAATGGTTCCTCCCCTGACTGTGCCTCATGAACGTGAACATGAACATTGCTCTTCTCTGGAACTAAGGCAACATTCTCCGGAAACTCAGCCTCATCCATCAACCTGCCATCAGCCCCACGCTTCTTCCAGAGTGGGGGGGCACATACTTTTAGCAAACATCTTATCACCTGTAGCCTCAGATTCCTGTGATGGCTGAGAGGAGAGGAACCTGAGGTCAGAGCATGTGCTGTATAATATAATATCATGTAAACAGAGAAAGTCTTTAACACACCAAGGAACAAACACCAAAATAGTTTAATCAGTTAATTAATGATTCAGTGAAGCAGTAAAGTCAGTTTATTCTTCACGTCCATCTTCTGCACGAGCTACAGCAGCTGCTGGAGGACAAAAAGCCCGTTATCGTCCTAAAAATAAGGCGAGAGGTGAGAAAGTCCCCGTAGTGCTTTGTTCAGCAGCAAAAAAGACCAATGAGCCACTTTGCATAAGCCCTTAACATTACACGTTCTACATTCTGCCCCTTAATACAGTCATTTGGAGTAAATGAGGCATTTTTAAAGCACCTAAGCGCAGACTCAGCTTTGTGTAACAGCCGTGAATTCGCCCCAAAAAAGGAAAAAAAAATCGGTCTAGGAGCATTAGATGATCCCTGAGGTGTGTGTTTTTGTGAAGTCCTTCTTCAACGCCGGACCTTCAGCTGGACGTCAGCCATTCAGAGCAAAATCCCTGATTTATGGCTTCTGTGTTCAGCAGGAACCCCAACCCCCGGCTTTCAGTCTTAAGAAAGTGCTTGGTTCTTAATGTTCGACTTTCTGCATTTCATCACTTTTTCGAGTGCTGTGTAAATGTTAAAGTGAACCGAGCGCACGTTCGGTTTTGTAAAAATAAGCCTCGGGCCATTAGCCGATGCCTCAGGTGAGCGTGGAGAGAAAACATTATGCGCTGCTCCATCCGTTTAGGCATAAATTCACCTCTAATCGTCTGCGTGGGGGGTGAGGGAATACGGACGCTTCCTAATGGCTCTCCGAGGAGCATTAGCACCACCAGCAGAAGCTCCGAATCCAGCGTCTCGTCCCCTCCCCTGGAGCCTGAACCCCTAACGCAGGGCCATAAAGCAACCACAAATGCAGAGCAGAATGCTAAGGCCATGAACATTTGAAACCATCGGCGGTGGCGAGGACGAGCCCCGAGGCCCAATGAAGTCATGAGGAAAATGGAGTGAACCGCCCGATAATGCTGCTGCTTAAGGCCGAGGTGCTGATGCCGAGGGATTTTAGTGGTAAAAAAGCATTAGGCAGGCAGACGGAACGCCAATTAATAGGAGCGGATGAGGAGTAACTCCATCAGAAACGTGTTAGTGATGGCTCAGCAGATCAAACATCAGCGCTAATGTCTGCCACAAGCCCACTGCCACCACACTGCAGCCCACTTTAATCATAATGGATGTGTTTTCTGTCTGATTTTTTTTTGTGTTTTGTTTTTTTTTTTGTTCTCCCCCCACAGACTCTCTTATTGGTGAAAACAATTTGGAGCATTAAAGAAAAACCGCAGCAGGATCCATTAAGCGAAACACAAGCCGAGGTTTGAAAGGAACGGACGCTAAAAGGTGGTCGGGATGTTAGACATGTGTTTAGATGTTTATGTTTTTAGAAATGAAAACATTATTATTATTATTATTATTATTATTATTATTATTATTATTATTATTATTATTTCAGGGTGAGAAGTGTTGGAGCTGTACAGTGAATAAAAATGTGGTATTAAAATGAAAAACATGGATCCGGTGATGGTGCGCTGTGTGATGTGTGTGTTTCACAAATCGCATGGCTTTTTACAAAAACGTCACGAATTGCGTTGAAAAAACAAGCAAACAAAACTCCCGCAGGTGGAAACGTCTGGATGGTGATGAGGAGATCAGTCACGAGTTGACAGGAAGGCTGCACTCGCTCAGATAAAACGCTTTAAACATCCGTGTAGAGCAGAAACACATCTCGACACCATGAAGCTGGAGGATCTGAAACGACCGAGGAACTGATACTGTACGGCTGAGGACTGCATGCTGCCTGGTATTAATCTGTGAAGTTCAGGATTAATAAACAATACTGTTACAATAATTCACAAATTTCATTCTTTCTTTCTTTCTTTCTTTATATATATATATATATATATATATATATATATATATATATATATATATATATATATATATATATATATACATATATATATTTATTTATCTATTTTTATTTATTTATTTATAACAAAAAAATTATGTGAAATGAAGCATATAGAAATAAGAGGCTAAAAAAGTTTTGATCATGCGTGAGTGAGTGAGTGAGTGAGTGAATCAGTGAGTGAATCAGTGAGTGAGTGAGTGAATCAGTGAGTGAGTGAATGAGTGAGTCAGTGAGTCAGTGAGTGAGTGAGTCAGTCAATCAGTGAGTGAGTGAGAGAGAGAGAGAGAGAGAGAGAGAGAGAGAAAGAGAGCAAAAGGGGGGGGGGGGGGTGAAAGAGAGAGAGAGAAAGAGTGGGAGGGGATTCCTGAAAGAGCCCTGTTAGAAGTTAACCTGCTGACCAGTTTATTAGGAAATGTTGACTTAACCCGGGTGGAGAATGGTTATTACATTACATTAGGGTTACATTACTGCAGAGATGTGGATGTCTTCCATATGCCAGCGTGGAAGCAAAGCATCTCCACTGTGATGTTCCTGCAGTTCTGTACCTTCTGGTGCTTCACTAACGAACTCGTTATACATTTGGCTAATAAACTCAGCAGCTAGCATGAGCTCACCAGGCGAGACCATCCCTTTCATCCACATGCTCTTAGAGACTCATCAGTTCCACAGAGTTTCCTCCTCCTGTAGTGTTTCCCACTCTCAGAAGTGTCATGCATCTTTAGAAACAAAATATTTATTTAAAATGTTTGAAACTGAAGACAGAGACATCGGGAAGATTAATTATTCATCTATAATTTGTTAAACAATTAAAACAATTCTACATATTAAATAATAATGCTTATCGCTTTATGGTGTAATAATAATAATAATAATAATAATAATAATAATATAATATAATATATATATAATATATATAATGAACCTTGACAACAATTTTCCTAATCACACATTTTCTTGATGCTTTATATGTATATAATATGTGTGGATAAATAAGTAAATGAATGAATGAATGAATAAATAAATAAATAAACAAATAACATAAAATAAATTATATATATATTTAATATATTAATTATAATTATAATAAATTATGTCAATCATATAACATTATTACATATAAAAACAATATATAATAAAAAAATATCTAAATAAATAACATTGAACAATAAATAAATATATTATTAAATGTATAATTACTATATTAATTATATTAATTATATTATATACTATATTACTATATTACTATATTAATTATAATAAATTACATTAATAATAACTATTTAATATAAAATACAAGAAAAAGATCTAAATAAATACAATTAAACAAAAAATAAATAAAGTAAATAAACAATAAGAAATAAATCTAAATAAATAACATTAAACAATAAATAAATATATTATTAAATGTATAATTACTATATTACTATATTAATTATAATAAATTACATTAATAATAACTATTTAATATAAAATACAAGAAAAAGATCTAAATAAATACAATTAAACAAAAAATAAATAAACAAAGTAAATAAACAATAAGAAATAAATCTAAATAAATAACATTAAACAATAAATGAAAATACTATTAAATATATAATTACTACATGAATTATAATTATAATAAATTATGTTAATGATCATAACATTATTAAATATAAAAAAAGTATATAATACAAATCTGAATAAATAACATTAAACTTTAAACAATAAATAAATAAATATTTTATTAAATTCATAATTACTATATTAATTATAATTATAATAAATTACATTAATAATAATAACAACATTATTAAATATAAAAAAAACAACAATTAAGAAAAAGCTCTAAATAAATAACATTCAACAATAAAAATTAAGAAATAAATAAATAACATTAAACAATAAATAAGAAATAAATCTAAATGAATAACATTAAACGTTAAACGGGAAATAAAAATACTATTAAATACTGTAATAACATAATGATAATAACATTATTAAATAATAAAAATATGCAATAACGTTTAAAATCTAAATAAATAACATTAAACAATAAATAAATATATTATTAAATTAATGATTACTACATTATTTATATTTATACATAATTACATAATATAGACAAATGTAAAAATAATAACATTATAAAATATAAATAAGTAGGAAAACATCTAAATAAATAAATAAATAAATAAATAACAACAGAAATCATAATCAAGGTAAGCCTTAATAAGCCTCAGCGCATCTAAACCTCTTCTCTTGGTAGTAGAAGATTTTCTCTCAGTCTTGAATTCAGTATTTTAATCAGAGATGTAATCAGTCGCTTAAAACGAGCTCCTTTCATGCAAATTCTAAACAAAAAAGCAAACTGATGTTGGATAATCTGCACAACAGCACAACACTTTCCCCTCGAGCACAAGTTCACACCATTTATCCTCCTGAATTACTGTGTGTGTGTGTGTCTGTGTGTCTGTGTGTGTGTGTTTTTGTGAACTAAATTATGCATGTTTGTGTCCTGAGCGTAATCCGTTTGCAAACACATGTATCTCTGTCCTTCCTGCATGATTAGAGCGCCTCGGGCTCAACTCTACACATGTACACACACACACACCCACACACACATACACGCACACACACACACACGCACACACACACACACACACCACCGGCACCACATAAGCTAATCTCTTCATCGAGCAGAGACGGAAACACCACAGCCATTTATCACCTTCCTCTCTCTTCACAATAACACACTCTGCCGGTTTAATGCCACACACACACACACACACAACACTGGCACCACATACACACACACACAATCACAACACTGATCTGATTCTGACAAAGCCGTAACACAGTAGCAAAATAATAACGCATTTTATTTCATAGTGCTACATTATTCAATGTCTCAAAGACTTACAATCAGTTATGAGCTTTTATCTCCACACACACACACACACACACACACACACAGACACAGACAAAACAAAGAACACGGAAATTTAAAGCTCTGACTCTGAGATAAAAGCACAAAAAACACACAGAGAGAAAATAATCAGAAAGATTTGACACACATTTATTAAAATTGTAAACAAAAATAACAATAATACTATTAATAATAATATTTACAATAAGATAAAAAAAAGTCCAAAAGTAGAAGAATATTTAAATAAATGCTTTTGTTTACATGTTTATAGAAAAAATGAGATCAATTCAGTCACATTCCAAAAAAATCTCATGATTATTTTTTATTTATTTTGATTAGAATTTATAAATGTATCAAGTGACATAATAAAACTACGCACACACACACACACACACAAACACACACACACAGACACACACTCACACACACACACACACACACACAGCTACATGTAAAGCTGATCAGGTGGTGAGACTGAGTGGAGCACCAGGGTGAAGGATGAAGTAAACATACATCAAATACACACACACACACACACACACACATACACACTCGCAGCAGATGATAAATAATGTATCTAGAGATTTATATAGAGAGGTGAAATATTCCTGTAATGGGTTTAATAACGTACACTCCACTGTCATCACACACACACACACACACACTGTCTATTCTCTGTCTCTCTCTCTCTCTCTCTCTTCACTCTGTCTGTCTCTCTCTTCACTGTCTGTAAAGGTTTTATTTACTCTTTATATTTCTTCCTTTATTTATTTATTTGTTGTCTCTAACCTTTAGCTGCTCTTATTTATTTATTTATTCATTTTTTATTTTTATTTTTTTTTACATGAATTCATTTATTTATTTATGCTTTTTTAAGCTCCCATATGACCAGCTTTGTCATTTCTTTTATTAAATTATTTTGTTGTCTAAAATAAATTGTCATTTATTCCTTTTCTCATTTTATTCGATTTTAAAGTTGACTTTTATATAAATATATATATATTGTAGTTACTTTTTATCACATTGTTTTTGCTAGTTTTAGTTTTTGTCTTCCATTATTTACACTAAATTCTATGTTCATTTTTACTACTTTTATTTCCCTAAATTTCTACCAGACAAAGGAAACAAGATCACTTTCCACCAGTTTAAAACATTATTATTATTATTATTATTATTATTATTATTATTATTATTATTATTATTATTATTATTATTTGGATGTTGTAGCAGAAAATCCAAATAGATTTCCATAAAAATTTCAAAATATTTTGTACATATTTATACACTGAGAAATAATTAAATTCTGTTCATAAAATATATTTTTTTATTTATTTATCTTTCTTGTTTCCAGCTGCAGAGTGTTTGCAGTTCCTCCTCCTCAATCTGGTGGGTGATAGATGATTAGAATCGGTGTGGATGGACCGTTAGCAGATCGAAGCTACATATCTTTGACACATTCATCTGGAGCTGAGGAAATCAAGGTCAAGGACAAGGACAAGGTCGCCGTAATCATCTACAACACCACCAAGAACAAGCTTTATTCAGGATCCAAAAACATCTTTCTAAAGTGCTTCAGAAATGCGCGTGTAAAAGAATCCCTTCATGATGTTGGTGTTGTGCAGAATCGGAGAATAAATCAGTGCTGCTGAAGAATTAGGAGACACTTGATTTCCTCAGGCATCAGATCAGAGGCAGGAAAAGGACCAATTTGCATAACAGCTTTTGCGCATGTGAAATATATCCCCTGGGTCCTAGTGAACTCCAGATAAACAGAATCTTGGGGTTGTGTATTTAGAGGGTTCACACTGCTCCTACTGTACTTTCCCCGTGCGTTAACACTGAATCCTGACTCTTCATCATCTGACGTTTCACAATCCACATTCCTAAACCCCGCTGCAACCTTCTTCTCATTTGCATATTTGCATATCAACACCTATGACTGGATAAATCCAGCATGCGGCCATTTTAAACAACGGTTCATCTCACGCTTTCAACTTTTAGCAGTGAGGCGAAAAAAAGTGCAGGTCTGTGGTCCTCGAGTAGGTTCTGTTATCTTTCACAGCTTTATCATCTTGTTTTTGCTCTGGTCTAGTCAACCAGACGTTCGTCCCTCTGTATCCGACTTCCTTTAATGATTCAGTCTGATGTATTTCCCCCTCGCTCGCTCCGGCGTGCAATTCTGTCCTGTTCAGTGTTTTTGCCTCCTGACCCTATCTACCGAGCCGTTTTAGTTGAGTCTTGTTCAACTACGTCCTGGTTTTCCTCTCATCTCATGAGAGTTTTACTCGTTGTCCTGTTTCTGATCAGCTGTCTGTTGCTAAGCAACCAGCCATAACATTCTAACAGCATCGTTTCATACTGTACAAAAGCAGGGTCTGGAACGACAATATCCCGGATATAAGCACAGTGTGAAAGTCAGAAAAAGTCAGTTCACATGTCGCTTGCTGCTGAAATCATATTTTTGTGTGACACAGAAAACTGTTTGTTTTGTTTTTTAAAGGTGAAGCCTGCAATAAAAAACGACCTCAACAGAGTAAGTGTCTCATCCTTCCCATCTCTCTCTCTCTCTCTCTCTCCCTCTATATATCTATATATATATATATATATATATATATATTCTCTTTCTCCATCCCTGTTCCTCGATCCCTCCAAGAACATTTAAATAATTGATAGGTTCTTAAAGACAGCGGGTTTGGATCGATCTCCGGGTCATGATCTGAAGGAAGCGGGATCGAGGAATCAAGGAGGCATCAATTAGAGAACTGGGAAATCGATTGAAGTCGGCGATCCTTAAGAAGGCATCAATTGTTTAAATGCTGTCAGACGTCTCGGGAACGAGGAGACAGGAGGCTTTCACACACACACACACACACACTTCCTTTATCTATAGTATAAATAATAAATGGTGCCTTATTAAGAAACCAAATTATTAATGATAGTCATGTTAATGCTATAAGTGTCCATATGAGTCAACACCTTCAGACCAATCAGATTTGAGAGCATTTGCATACACACACACACACACACACACACACACACACACATACATACACACACACACATACACACACACACACACAGTAGCAGGCTTCATAAATATACAGATATCACACAAATTTACATGACATGCATCATATCCACGAGTCTTTGCAGCTGTATGTGTGCTGCACCTGATTCACTCGACTCGATTCAGCGAGTCATTTAATTCATGACTCTCTCACAATTCCGCGATTCGGTATAAAAACCTTTCGGTATAAAAAACAAATCTTTGCGTCACGATCGAGACTTGGCTGTTGTCTCATTTCCTGAATTAGATGTCAGGAAGGTCTGCTAAAATGTTCAGAAAAACTGACGAATCTCTGATTAAATCAGGATGAATCATTTAACAAATGATTCACAATGAGACACTGAGAGGTTTCATTTCTATACTGAACTCATGTTGTTATATTTTGTTGAAAGTTAATCAGTGACTCAGCATACAGCGCTTGATTTTGTTTTAATCACATCATTTCCTGTTTGCCTAAGCCCCGCCCACTGATCGTGTCTAAGCCCCATCCACTGCACAAAGGAAAAACAGGGAAACTTTGATCATTTTTCTTCAATTCTGGATCCAAAATAGAGAAATTCTTTCAGAAATTATTTTGCTAATAATTTCACAGCAGCTCTTCTTTAATGAAGGTACTTCATTTACTTTCAGACAAGACACCGTTTCTCAACCACCGTGTAGCTGTAGATCTCACGGCAGAAACCTCTGATGAAAACGCCGCACCTCAGGCAGGACGCCTCCGATCCACACGTGGCAGCGATGTGAGTGATTAGGTATTCAGCACGGCTCCTGGGAGAGCGCATCGTATCGCACACGTCTTCCGAGTCTCGCAGCAGCAACCTGTCACATCTTTACAGAGAAGAAAATGAAAGCGTCTTCATGCCTCACCGAGGTTTACGGAATGAGAAAAGTAGGAACGCTTTGAAGGTCACAGTTCACAATCCTGTAAACACCATCATCGCTTAGTGAAGCTTTAAAGCTCCGTGTTCCTCCTTCACTAACATTTATAACTTTATACGTGTCAGATCTACAAAATCAACAGCACTGTTAAAGCTTTAAATATAACTAACATGCATCAAATTATTATTTTTACATGAACGTGTGAATCTTTTTAACACCTCACTCCTGAAACATCCTTTAGACTCAACCTTACAGATTACTATTTTTATTTTGTTTTAAATAACATTATCAGCACTGAGAGGTGAAGTGAATAAGACTGATGATCTCCTCATCATGGCACCTGTTAGTGGGTGGGATATATTAGGCAGCAAGTGAATATTTTGTCCTCAAAGTTGATGTTAGAAGCAGGAAAAATGGACAAGTGTAAGGATTTGAGCGAGTTTGACGAAGGGCCAAATTGTGATGGCTAGACCACTGGATCAGAGCATCTCCAAAACTGCAGCTCTTGTGGGGTGTTCCCAGTCTGCAGTGGTCAGTATCTATCAAAAGTGGTCCAAGGAAGGAACAGTGGTGAACAGGCGACAGGGTCATGGCTCATTGATGCACGTGGGGAGCGAAGGCTGGCCCGTGTGATCCGATCCAACAGACAAGCTACTGCTGCTCAGATTGCTGAAGAAGTTAATGCTGGTTCTGATAGAAAGGTGTCAGAATACACAGTGCAGGACGGGTCAGGGCTGTTTTGATGGCAAAAAGGGGGACCAACACAATATTAGGCAGGTGGTCATAATGTTATGCCTGGTCGGTGTACATTTTAGTTTGTCTGAACCCCGTTACCTCAGCGCAAAATGAAATATATGGAACATGCCGCAACAGGAAGTTGCATCATTTAAATCACCGGAAGAAGAAAACGCAAGAAAAGTTCACTCACGCTCTCATTCGTATTTTCGTAAATGATCCTAAAAAAATGCCACACATGCTAATCCATTCTAAACATGCTAGAATTAAAGCTAAAGCTTGTTCCACGCGGGAGAACAGAAAATTTTACGCGTCTGTCTATCTTAGCGATTATCTCATCTCTCTCTCTCTCTCTCTCTCTCTCTCGCTGTGTGTCTTTGATATCAGTTATAACAGTTATTGCGCTAGCATGAAAGTTAGCCTGGAACACACAAAGCTGAATTAAAGCTAAAATATCTGCAGCGTTCACTTCACAGGCTTTAACGCCGCTCTGTTTTAAATTACGCTCTGAGACTTTAACTAATTCCGTTCGACTTCCGCCTCCTGAAGCGACAACCGCGGGGCTTCATCCTGCTTTTTTCTCCTTTTTTTTGTAATTCAAATGTAATACTTCAGTCTGAAGCGAAGCCTCCTGTGTCCTGGTTGGTTGCCCCGTCTACAATCACTCAAAGGCATGGCAGGAGTCGGAGATCTCTGTTTTTCCCCCTGCAGCTCGAGTCGCAGCGAGGAATGATTAAATATTAAGACGCTGATATTAAAAGCGAACCTCCGAACCTCCCACGCTGCGCCCCGGACTCCATTAGAAGCGTTAGAATGACTCGGCTTTATTTCTGTGATGAACTCTTCACCACGACACGGCTAGAATTCAGGAAGGAAAATATCACTGCTTCCTGAGCGAGGACTGCAGGAGAGTGAACTCTTTCATTCAGGATTAAAGACCGAACATTAGCAAAGAGAAACGCAGCTAGCTTTTGAGCGGTTAGCACTGATGCTAGACAGATTACCAAACGTTGTAGCGTTTCACCACAGAGCTGCTGAGGTCTGGACTCTGATTGGTCAGAAGTATTTTAGAGATTAATTAAAACAACAACAACTAAAAGGCTCATGAATGAACTTTGATCCTGATGTGATGGAACACGAGAAATATGACACGCTAAAAAAGTAGATGCTACAATGCTAAAGTAAATGCTAAAAACATTGCAGCATTTTGTTTTGTTTTAGCAGTTAAGCGAGTTTAAAAAACTAAAACCTAAACATTAAAAAATGTTTTATTGATAAAATGCTACATTGTTGCTATGATACTGCATGGTGTTGCTAGGTGGTTGCTGCTTGGTTGCTATGATCAGGTCATCAAATAAGGGTAAAAAGGGTGAAGGCTAGGAAAATGTTGCTAGCATATTTTGCTTGGCATGTTGCTAGGTGTTTCCAGTGCTAAACCACATGGTTGTTAGGGTGTAGCTCGGTGGCTGCTAGGGAAAGGCAGCTGGTTGCTAAGTGGCTGTTATGAGGTTCCATACGGTTGCTTCCAGAAAGTTTCATCATGATCCCGCAAGGTTGCTTGATTTTGCTGTAGCTAGTCGGTTGCTAAGGAGACTCAGCTGGTTGCTAGGAGGTTATTTGTTTATGAGCATAACCAATGGTAGCTAGGGTGTTAGGTGTCTCCTATGGAGTCCCAGGTTGTTGACTGTAGGAAGTTTTACTATGATCCCAGCAGGTTGCATAGTTGGTTGCTAGGGTGTTGTTAGGTGGTTGCTGTGATAATACACTTGGTTGCTAGGGTGTTGTTAGGTGGTTGCTGTTATAATCAAGTTGGTTGCCAAGGTGTTGTTAGCTGGTAGCTGTGTTAGTACACTTGGTTGCTAGGCTGTTGTTACGTGGTAGCTGTGTTAATCCAGTTGGCTGCTAGGGTGTTGTTAGGTGGTTGCTGTGATAATACACTTGGTTGCTAGGGTGTTGTTAGGTGGTAGCTGTGATAATCCAGTTGATTGCTAGGGTGTTGTTAGGTGGTAGCTGTGATAATCCAGTTGATTGCTAGGGTATTGTTAGGTGGTAGCTGTGATAATACACTTGGTTGCTAGGGTGTTGTTAGGTGGTAGCTGTGATAATCCAGTTGGCTGCTAGGGTGTTGTTAGGTGGTTGCTGTGATAATACACTTGGTTGCTAGGGTGTTGTTTGGTGGTAGCTGTGTTAATCCAGTTGGCTGCTAGGGTATTGTTAGGTGGTTGCTGTGATAATACACTTGGTTGCCAGGGTGTTGTTAGGTGGTTGCTGTTATAATCAAGTTGGTTGCCAAGGTGTTGTTAGCTGGTAGCTGTGTTAATCCAGTTGGCTGCTAGGGTGTTGTTAGGTGGTTGCTGTGATAATACACTTGGTTGCTAGGGTGTTGTTAGGTGGTAGCTGTGATAATTCAGTTGGTTGCTATGGTGTTGTTAGGTGGTAGCTGTGATAATACACTTGGTTGCTAGGGTGTTGTTTGGTGGTTGCTGTGGTAATCCACTTAATTGCTAGGGTGTTGTTAGGTGGTAGCTGTGATAATACACTTGGTTGCTAGGGTGTTGTTTGGTGGTTGCTGTGGTAATCCACTTAATTGCTAGGGTGTTGTTAGGTGGTAGCTGTGATAATACACTTGGTTGCTAGGGTGTTGTTTGGTGGTTGCTGTGGTAATCCACTTAATTGCTAGGGTGTAGTCAGTAGCTGTGATAATACACTTAATTGCTAGGGTGTTGCTAAATTCCAATTAGGTTTTATGTCTGAATCCTGACACAGTGACTAAAAATAAATGGCAGCAACCGTAATTCTGATATTTCCCAGAAGTGCAGGTTTTATTCCTACTATTACACACATTAGCATCATGCCTCATTTATTAGAGTTTCTTTTTCTTTAATTGTATTAATAACCCTTACTGTCTGTATGTTGAACACTTTCTCTGTGAGGTTAAGTGTTTTATCGTTCTCATGCTAATGTTCTTCTGTTTAAAACAGTGGGTTTGCGTGTTGCTGAGCCTAATAACTATTCAGCTGCCAGGTCAGTGGCTGTTATTGCTTCCCTCCACACTGAGACTTTGATTTACTTTTTCTTTCTTTTGCCAAAATGAACCCAAATTCCTCGACGTCTGCACCGTATGTGGATGATCTGCACCACATGTGACAGAGTCTGTTCTTGAGGAGAAACTCAGCCTTGCAGAGCATTCACCTGAATGTTGTTCACCTGACTTTCATCAGCTTTCAGTATCAAACACAGCAGAACATTGGACCCTACACCGTTTCTATACTGTTTCTACACAGCTTCTACATTGTTTCTACAGTGTACACCGAGTTATTGACCTTCTCAATAAATAGTTAATGGTTCGAGTCCTCTCCAAGGCTTTTGAATGCTTCATAAACACAAGAGGTTGGGCTACCAGGTGAAGACATGGACCACATAAAGCTGAAAGACATCTTCAGTAAGTTCAGTGAGAATTTTAGAGTGTCACAGGAATACATAGTAAAGTTCAGACTTAGCTTTTATTGTTGACCTTCTGAGGAAGCCATGGAGTCCAGGAGGGAGATGATCAGCAGCATGTGGTTCAGGAAGACGGCTACATGGATGGGCATGGCTCAGCGGTAAGAGGAACTGTAGAGGATGGTGAGCATGTAGGTTAACACCGTCCAGAACTTCTGCTGACCTGAAGCTCCTTCCTGCTACACCTTCAACACTGTTCCTGTGGTGCACCTTAAAATGAGTCAGTACTGCAGCTGAAGGCTGAGAAACTGAAGATCAATAATTGATGGTGCTTTAGAGAGAGACCATGAGGGAGGAGAATTTAAACATCTGTAAGGAATCGTTTTCCTGAAGACATCACAGCATCAGAACAGCTCTCTCAGATATATGAGCTCACTGACATCCATGATTGGTTAGTCTTAGAGAGAGTGTGTGTGTGTGAGAGAGAGAGAGAGAGAGAGAGGATGAAGTTGCCATCTTGGATTTGTCACTACTGGAATGAGTGTGTTGTTTTGTAATTTATTCCTGTTATACTTGTGGATGGAGTGAATGTGTGATGTAGATGTTACACAGAAGTAGATAAGGAGCGTCAAAATATGGAGTTTCAACTGTGTTGAGGGTTTAATACAGGTCTGTAGTGTAGTATGGTATAGTGTAGTATAGTATAGTGTCGTTTAGTGTAGTGTAGTATAGTGAGTATGATATAGTATGGTATGGTATGGTATGGTATAGTATAGTATGGTATGGTATGGTATAGTATAGTATAGTATAGTATAGTATAGTATGGTATGGTATGGTATAGTGTAGTATGGTATGGTATAGTGTAGTATAGTGTAGTGTCGTTTAGTGTAGTGTAGTATAGTGTAGTATAATATTGTGTATTGTACTATAGTATAGTGTAGTGTAGTGTAATGTAGTGTTGTATAGTATAGTATTGTGTATTGTACTATAGTATAGTGTAATGTAGTGTGGTATAGTATAGTATAGAATAGTGTAGTATAGTGTAGTGTAATGTAGTGTGGTATATTATAGTGTAGTATAGTATAGCATAGTATATTTTAGTGTAGTGTAGTATGGTATAGTATAGTATAGAATAGTGTAGTGTAATGTAGTATAGTATAGTGTAGTATAGTATAGTATAGTGCAATATAGTGTAGTGTAGTATAGTGTAGTGTAATGTAGTGTGGTATAGTATAGTATAGAATAGTGTAGTATAGTGTAGTGTAATGTAGTGTGGTATAGTATAGTGTAGTATAGTATAGCATAGTATATTTTAGTGTAGTGTAGTATGGTATAGTATAGTATAGAATAGTGTAGTGTAATGTAGTATAGTATAGTGTAGTATAGTATAGTATAGTGTAATATAGTGTAGTGTAATATAGTGTAGTGTATAGTATAGTGTAGTGTAGTGTAATGTAGTGTGGTATAGTATAGTGTAGTATAGTATAGCATAGTGTAGTGTAGTGTAGTATAGTATAGAATAGTGTAGTGTAATGTAGTATAGTATAGTGTAGTATAGCATAGTATAGTATAGTATAATGTAATATAGTGTAGTGTAGTGTAGTATGGTATAATATAGAATAGTTTAGTGTAGTATGGTATAGTATAGTATAGAATAGTGTAGTGTAATGTAGTATAGTGTAATGTAGTATAGTATAGTGTAGTATAGCATAATATAGTACAGTGTAATATAGTGTAGTGTAGTATAGTATAATGTAGTGTAATGTAGTGTGGTATAGTATAGTGTAGTATAGCATAGTATAGTGTAGTGTAGTGTAGTATGGTATAGTATAGAATAGTGTAGTGTAATGTAATATAGTATAGTGTAGTATAGTATAGTATAGTGCAATATAGTGTAGTGTAGTATAGTGTAGTGTAATGTAGTGTGGTATAGTATAGTATAGAATAGTGTAGTATAGTGTAGTGTAATGTAGTGTGGTATAGTATAGTGTAGTATAGTATAGCATAGTATATTTTAGTGTAGTGTAGTATGGTATAGTATAGAATAGTGTAGTGTAATGTAGTATAGTATAGTGTAGTATAGTATAGTATAGTGTAATATAGTGTAGTGTAATATAGTGTAGTGTATAGTATAGTGTAGTGTAGTGTAATGTAGTGTGGTATAGTATAGTGTAGTATAGTATAGCATAGTGTAGTGTAGTATAGTATAGAATAGTGTAGTGTAATGTAGTATAGTATAGTGTAGTATAGTATAGTGTAGTATAGCATAATATAGTACAGTGTAATATAGTGTAGTGTAGTATAGTATAATGTAGTGTAATGTAGTGTGGTATAGTGTAGTGTAGTGTAGTATGGTATAGTATAGAATAGTGTAGTGTAATGTAATATAGTATAGTGTAGTATAGTATAGTATAGTGCAATATAGTGTAGTGTAGTATAGTGTAGTGTAATGTAGTGTGGTATAGTATAGTATAGAATAGTGTAGTATAGTGTAGTGTAATGTAGTGTGGTATAGTATAGTGTAGTATAGTATAGCATAGTATATTTTAGTGTAGTGTAGTATGGTATAGTATAGTATAGAATAGTGTAGTATAGTATAGTATAGTGTAATATAGTGTAGTGTAATAAAGTGTAGTGTATAGTATAGTGTAGTGTAGTGTAATGTAGTGTGGTATAGTATAGTGTAGTATAGTATAGCATAGTGTAGTGTAGTGTAGTATAGTATAGAATAGTGTAGTGTAATGTAGTATAGTATAGTGTAGTATAGCATAGTATAGTATAGTATAATGTAATATAGTGTAGTGTAGTGTAGTATGGTATAGTATAGAATAGTTTAGTGTAGTATGGTATAGTATAGTATAGAATAGTGTAGTGTAATGTAGTATAGTATAGTGTAGTATAGCATAATATAGTACAGTGTAATATAGTGTAGTGTAGTATAGTATAATGTAGTGTAATGTAGTGTGGTATAGTATAGTGTAGTATAGCATAGTATAGTGTAGTGTAGTGTAGTATGGTATAGTATAGAATAGTGTAGTGTAATGTAATATAGTATAGTGTAGTATAGTATAGTATAGTGCAATATAGTGTAGTGTAGTATAGTGTAGTGTAATGTAGTGTGGTATAGTGTAGTGTAGTGTAGTATGGTATAGTATAGAATAGTGTAGTGTAATGTAATATAGTATAGTGTAGTATAGTATAGTATAGTGCAATATAGTGTAGTGTAGTATAGTGTAGTGTAATGTAGTGTGGTATAGTATAGTATAGAATAGTGTAGTATAGTGTAGTGTAATGTAGTGTGGTATAGTATAGTGTAGTATAGTATAGCATAGTATATTTTAGTGTAGTGTAGTATGGTATAGTATAGTATAGAATAGTGTAGTGTAATGTAGTATAGTATAGTGTAGTATAGTATAGTATAGTGTAATATAGTGTAGTGTAATATAGTGTAGTGTATAGTATAGTGTAGTGTAGTGTAATGTAGTGTGGTATAGTATAGTGTAGTATAGTATAGCATAGTGTAGTGTAGTGTAGTATAGTATAGAATAGTGTAGTGTAATGTAGTATAGTATAGTGTAGTATAGCATAGTATAGTATAGTATAATGTAATATAGTGTAGTGTAGTGTAGTATGGTATAGTATAGAATAGTTTAGTGTAGTATGGTATAGTATAGTATAGAATAGTGTAGTGTAATGTAGTATAGTATAGTGTAGTATAGCATAATATAGTACAGTGTAATATAGTGTAGTGTAGTATAGTATAATGTAGTGTAATGTAGTGTGGTATAGTATAGTGTAGTATAGCATAGTATAGTGTAGTGTAGTGTAGTATGGTATAGTATAGAATAGTGTAGTGTAATGTAATATAGTATAGTGTAGTATAGTATAGTATAGCATAGTGTAGTGTAGTGTAGTATAGTATAGAATAGTGTAGTGTAATGTAGTATAGTATAGTGTAGTATAGCATAGTATAGTATAGTATAATGTAATATAGTGTAGTGTAGTGTAGTATGGTATAGTATAGAATAGTTTAGTGTAGTATGGTATAGTATAGTATAGAATAGTGTAGTGTAATGTAGTATAGTATAGTGTAGTATAGCATAATATAGTACAGTGTAATATAGTGTAGTGTAGTATAGTATAATGTAGTGTAATGTAGTGTGGTATAGTATAGTGTAGTATAGCATAGTATAGTGTAGTGTAGTGTAGTATGGTATAGTATAGAATAGTGTAGTGTAATGTAATATAGTATAGTGTAGTATAGTGTAGCATAGTGTAGTGTAGTGTAGTATGGTATAGTATAGAATAGTGTAGTGTAATGTAGTATAGTATAGTGTAGTATAGAATAGAATAAAATAGAATAGAACAGAAAGCAACCAAGCACATTTTATCTTGTTCATATTTAGGGGCGTGAACATGTAAAGTGAATGTCTGTACAATAAACAGGCTGGTGTTCAAATATTTAAGAAAACCACGTGTTACTGAGCCATGAATTTCATATCATTTGGAAAGTCCAGTGTTTACCTGATCCTCATAGTTCAGCTCAGTGGCACAACTGTAAACACGACGACTTCATTCAAACTACATCAACAAACACAAAAGCCAAGAGTCAGAGAGATGGTCACAGATCTTTCAAACCATTTTCTGCTCAGGTTTATGGCTCAGTGTCTGAGACTCTGCACTCTCGCAGCAGTGGTGGCGGTGAGCGTTTTGTCCCATGGATGGAGGAAAATCTCTTTCAGGAATAGTTTCTTTGTGCATTCTAACTCTTGCTAACATGCTCAGCAAGAAATCTGGTAGAGCAGATTTTTTTTCTGTACACTCATGTAGCCTGTCTGTCTGAGCTCCTGTTACAGAGAATTAATCAACACCTTTCGACCAATCAGAGTGCAGGATTCAGTAATGCTGTGGTTTAGTTTAATGAGTATATGTTCTATGTAAATATTCTGAGCAGATATCATCTGTGAGCTGAGATCTTTCAGGAGAACTGTGTGTGTGTGTGCGTGTGTGTGTGTGTGTGTTAATTAGCATTGCCATGGCTATGTGTGATCAGTGGGAATTTTATTCATTAACTGCTTGCACTGACGCGTGAATATAAAAAGGAAACAGTGGAAATCTTTGATCGTTTTTTAAAGACGTTTCTCTTAATTCCACAGAATTGCTGTCTGATGAAACAGAAGTTTCAGTTTCTTCTATATATTTTGGAGGACTTTTTTTTAATGGCGTTTAGTCGTAGCTGAAATACGTTAGGCGTGTCTCTGTATGCACTAAACACCTTTTTTAAACACATTTAAAGAGCTTACAATTCAGATCAAGAGCCGAGTGATGCGATTCTCTGGTTTAATTTAATCCTTACGCTAATTAAAGACAAATAACGTAAAATATGATCATAATAAAATAAAATTAAACCAATTATATTTGTATTGCCGTATAATAAAACTCCAGTGAGTCTTTTTTATTAGTAGCAGCAGTATGAATAAATGGAATTAAATGTCATTTATTTACATTTTGTACATAATATGCATCTTAAAGTGCTTCAAAGAAAATTAAATAACGCAGTAAAAGCCGAACAGGAAGCGCTGGACGTTGAAAAAAAAAAGATATATCCAGTTACGACTTAAGAACAGAAGTGACAGGAAGGTAAAGTGCAGGAACACGTGGTGGTGATGAAATATTGAAGCCGGTTAGTCGCAGGATAAAAGAGAATCCTGTCTGGAGCTGATCTGAGGACATTGCGTGCAGTTTAACGTTTAAAGCGGGAAGACGTAGGAAGATACGGCGTTGCTATGACAACCGTTCATGTCAGGGCGTGTGTTCGTGACGAATATGTGAATTTTTCATTTATAATTCATCTCCTACACCGGTCGTTAGTGTTAGAGCGCAGGATTCGGGCTCTAATAGCCGTGCTAATAAGAGTGCGGGACATCAGTCAGGCAGCGTGCAGTCGAGGGAAATTGCTTCAGACATGAATACAGTCATGAAAACGCAACAAAATTAAAAAGGCAGACACATCATCACCATCTCAGATTTATTTACTCCTCAAGCACGAGATCCGATTCATCTGTGATCGTTTAGTCAGCCTTAATGACGTGATGTCACCGGTAACGGATCGCTCGCTCAGGGAGAACAAAAAAAAACTTTTCTGATGTTGTTGCTGTATTTGGTTAGTATAAATAATATTTACCGGATTAATCATATTATAGAAGTGTATTATTGAACTACTTTTAGAAATTGTATTATACAACGCATTATTGAGCCTCCTGGTGGTCCAGTGGCAGGCTCTCATTGCCGCTGCCCGGGTTCGATTGCTGAGCGTATTAGTGTATGTATATAATACAAACAAACAAACAAACAAACAAGCATAAATAAATAAATAAATAAATAAATGAATGAATGAATGAATGAATGAATGAATG